>NW_015391190.1:43940-46340 GCF_001527695.2 Protobothrops mucrosquamatus
TGGCTCAGGAATTCTGGGAGTTGAAGTCCACCAGTCATGAGGGGGCCACAGTTCCCCCATGATGGCTCAGGAATTCTGGGAGTTGAAGTCCACCAGTCATGAGGGGGCCACAGTTCCCCCAT
Organism: Protobothrops mucrosquamatus; assembly: GCF_001527695.2. NCBI lineage: Eukaryota > Metazoa > Chordata > Lepidosauria > Squamata > Viperidae > Protobothrops > Protobothrops mucrosquamatus. The sequence continues at coordinate 44,063 of NW_015391190.1, forward strand.
GCTGGCTCAGGAATTCTGGGAGTTGAAGTCCACCAGTCATGAGGGGGCCACAGTTCCCCCATGATGGCTCAGGAATTCTGGGAGTTGAAGTCCACCAGTCATAAAAGAGCCAAGGTTGACTACTCCTGTCCTACACTGTGGCCCCATTGCGACCTGTGGACTTCAACTCCCAGAATTCCTCAGCCAGCCTTCTGGGAGTTGAACTTCTCACTTCGTTGCCCACCTCTGGTCTGGAACCTCCTTATCTAGAAGGAGGCTACCTGAAATACGAGTGGTCCCTACTTTGCTGCCATCCATTTGAAATTTCAACAGCACTGAAGAAAGTGACTTAGGACCATTGTTCACACTTACGACCGTTCCGCCATCCCTACGGCCACATGATCACGATCTGGACACTTGGCAACTGACTCGCATTTATCACGTTATAGTCTCCCGGGGTCACATGATCCCCTTTTACAACCTTCTGGACAAGCAAAGTCAATGGAGGGAGCCAGACTCACTTAATGTCCGTGTTAACTGAGTTAACAACTTCAGTGATTCACTTAACAACGGTGGCAAGAAAGGTCGTAAAAGTGAAACTGTTGTCTTGCTTAGGAGCGGAAATTTGGGGCCGAGTTGTGTTTGCAAAAGGGGATCGCAGTAAAACCACAAACACACACACACACACACCTCCGAGGGACCTGCGACCGTCATAAATCCAGGCCAGTTGCCAAGCGTTCGAATTTGGATCCTGGGACCATGGGGATGCTGCAAAGGTTGTAAGTGTGAAACCCGGTCATAAGTCTCTTTGGTGCCGTTGTAACTTCGAACCGTTGCTAGACAAATGGCTGTAAGCTGAGGACTCTCTTGTACTGAGCTATAAGATCTGGCCAGTGAGGAATCTCTTTTTTCCTGTGCAAAGGGTATGGGATCACAAGTCGCCCCTGGTAAATTGTGGTCAAAACCCAGGCTTGCTGAGCAGAGCGGGCACTCTGTGCATGCTCAGGTGCCCTCTTTCCAGGCTCATGACGGCCTCTCATCCCCCACAGGTAGGAAAGCTGAAGGACCTGCTTCTGCAGAAGGACACTGACCATACGAAGGCCCTGACCAGCCACGTGCTGCAGGTGGGGGTCTGCCAGGTGGGCCGGGGTCTCCCCTCCGGGTGGGTCGGCCTTCAGGGCCTGTCCTGACTCCCCCCTCTGGGGCTCCGTGGTTGTGCCCGCAGGTGAGAAGCCTGGAGGACCGGCTCTGCCAGGCCCAAAAGCTGCTGCGGCACCAGGAAAAGCTGGAGGCGAAGCTGAAGCAGGTGGGTATCCGCGCCCTGCCTGATGGTCCCAGAGGCAGGCGGAAGTCCACCAGGGTAGCAGCTCACCCCTGGCTTTCTTCTGAGAAAGACCAGAAGTAGCAATAAGTCTGGGGGCAAATTTTGAGGCTCCTGGAATGGGGCCAAATCCATTGGGGGCACCTAAGGGGCTAGTCCTCTTGTTTTGAGCAGGCCTTGCACTCACCCAGTAGATTAAGCTTCACATAGAGCAGGGATATCCACCCCTGGCGACTTGTGGACTTCAACTCCCAGAATTCCCCAGCCAGCCCTGCGTTAAGACCCTCCATCCGCAAAGCCCACTCCCTTCTAGCACTGATGAGGTTACCTAGTTGGGTCGTGAAACGTCTGCAAGGAAACCACCCAGATCAGAGAGACCACTAAGGACCCCACAGGGGTTTTTTTTTTTTCCCTCCCGCTCCTCCCCCCCACTACGAACTCCCCTCCCTTCATAGCTGGCTGGGGAATTCTGGGATTTGAAGTCCCCAAGTGCCAATAGTTGGAGACCCTTCCGATAGAGAGGATTCTGCCTAGAGTAATATATTTTGGGAGGGAGTTTTCAAATGGCCACCCCTTAGGGATAGGGAGGGCTAGATGACCTCTACAGTCCCTTCCAAATCATGCCTTCTGGGATTCACATGCTCCCTTTGGCTTGCCAGCTCAAGGCATGGCTGCCATGACAGTTGGCCAGGTTTGCGGCTTCTGAGCCAAAATGCCAGCTAGCCAGCCAGCCTCGCCAAGAACAGTTCGAGACCCTCAAGAGAAGAGGGACCCCCCCCCACTCCCTCTCCCGCTGCTGTTTTTTGCACGGCTGCTGCAGGCTGGAGCCCAGTGGCCTCAGTGCTCTCCTGTTTCCCTCCAGGCCCTCTCCACGTTGCCGGCTGAAGTGTCCAGCCTCACTGAGGTCCAGCATCTTGTGCACTTGTTTGTCTGAAGATGGCCCGGAGGTGAAAGCAAGGGTTGTTCTCCTATTTGTCT
>NW_015391190.1:48134-51045 GCF_001527695.2 Protobothrops mucrosquamatus
ATTGCTTGGCCGACGGCACCCTGAGGAGGCCCGCTCTGTGGGAGCGTACCGGTCTGTGGGAGGGAATCTGTGGCAGAAGGCGGTCTCGGAGGTATCCAGGTCCTATGCCACGGAGCGCTTTAAAGGTGGTAACTAACACCTTAAAGCGTACCCGGAAGGCCACTGGCAACCAGTGCAGCTCGCGCAGCAGCGGCGTTACGTGGGAGCGACGCGTTGCTCCCAACACCGCCCGCGCGGCCGCATTCTGGACCAGCTGAAGCCTCCGGATGCTCCTCATGGGGAGCCCCATGTAGAGAGCATTACAGTAGTCCAGGCGAATCGGTTGCCAAGCATCTGAATGTAAATCACAAGACCATGGAGAGGCTGCAACATTCCAGCTGACCGGCGCTTCTTCTGGGCTCAGCGGAAGCGCCAGGATCAGCACCGAGCTCCAGCTGGAGCCTGGCGCTGATCCTGGCGCTTCCACTGAGCCCCGACAGCCCTGCAGCTCCAGCCGTCTCTCGCTCAGGCTTGTGCGGTACTGCCACCGGTTCAGCTCATTCCCCTCCCCCGCTACCACTTTTCTAGGATGGTCACGTACCCCCTGCCAGGTGCCCATGTACCACAGGTGGGACCCCTACCACTGGGTGAAAAGCCCTGACTTATAAGCTTTATTTGGGGCAGGGGTCTCCAAATTGGCCACTTCAAGCATAGCTGGCTGAGGAATGCTGGGAGTTGAAGTCCACCAGTCTTAAAAGTGGCCGACTTTGGAGATCCCCGATTTAGGGCACCAGTTTAGTCGGGGCCACAAGACACACACACACACACACACACACACACACACACACACACACACACGGGATCAGACTTGCAAATCCCTCCTGCAGCCTCACCAGAAATCCCAGGGCTGACATGTTCTCTTCCAAAAGGACCAGGACCTTCTAAGAAAAATAGCGGGGGGGGGGACTACAGCCCAGCGCCTTGCCTGGAAAAGATGAAGGCAGCTGGAGGGGGCAGCAGAAAGACTTCTGGGGCCAGTGGGTCGTGGGGGGGGGCAATGAGCTCAGCAGTTTGCTATTTGGGAAAAATAGCACAGCCCCCCCTTCCTGCCCTTCCCAGGCGACTGGCATCGGCACAAGGAGTCCCCCCCCCACAGCCCCCTCCAAAACCAGGCTGCCCTTTTACTGGCTGGCAGCTAAGGGGTGGGTGGGTGGGGGGTCTCTCTCTTAGGACATCATCCAGCTTCCTTCTTTTGAAGGCAGCGGTTCCTTTTTTCTTGGCGTCTCCTGCCTGCTCTGATGCCCAGATGGTGCTGCCCCCCCCTTTTGTCTCCATTGGCGATGGGGGGGCTGAATGACCTGGCTTTGCTTAGCCTCCTTCCCCCCCCCCACTCCCCACCCAGTTTCTGTTCCTGAATTGGGGGTCCAGACCCCTCTGCAGAGGGGAGAGGGGCCGCTGCAGCTGCCTTGGGAGGGTCTGTGCTGGCCTGTCTGCTGGGCATGGCTGACCAGAGGCTGTGCCCCAAAAGCCCCCCCCCCCTTTCTGGGCATGAGACCAGCCCTCCGTGGCTTTGGCTCTGCTGGATTTTGCGACTGGCACAAATGCTAAAAGTGCCTTTTATTTTCCACCGAGAAAGGAAGAGTCCTTAAGGTGGCAGTTTAGTGAAAATAAGATTTATTCCCTCTTTCTCCCCACCAATTTGGGACAATTGTAGGCTATATTCAAGCCCACATGGGGATACACCCCCCTTTCCCATCTCCAGGTGGGGCAGCTACTCTTCCATCCTTTCTGAATCTGCTGTTTTCATATATAGTGCTGGATTTGTAAACAACGGCTTGTAAGTTGTAAAAAAGATGCTGAGACTCTAGAAAGAGTGCAGAGAAGAGCAACAAAGATGATCAGGGGACTGGAGGCTAAAACATATAAGAAACGGTTGCTGGAATTGGGTATGTCTAGTTTAAGGAAGAGAAGGGCGAGGGGGGACACGATAGCAGCCTTCCAGTATCTCAGGGGCTGCCCCAAAGAAGAGGGAGTCAAGCTATTCTCCAAAGCCCCTGAAGGCAGGACAAGAAGCAACGGATGGAAACTAATCAAGGAGAGAAGCAGCCTAGAACTAAGGAGAAATTTCCTGACAGTTAGAACAATTAACCAGTGGAACCACCTGCCTCCAGAAGCGGTGAATGCTCCAACACTGGAAGTTTTTAAGAAGAGACTGGACAGCCATTTGTCCGAAATGGTGTAGGGTTTCCTGCCTGAGCAGGGGGTTGGACTTGATGACCTCTAAGGTCTCTTCCAACATTATTATTATTATTATTATTATTATTATTATTATTATTATGCATTGAGCAGAGGAAAACGGGTGGGGAACGATGGCCCCCTTCATGACTGGTGGACTTCAACTCCCAGAATTCCTGAGTCAGCATTCAGGCTCAGCATCGCTGGCTGAGGAATTCTGGGAGTTGAAGTCCACCAGTCATAAAGGGGGCTATAGTTCCCCACCTCTGGCCTGAAAGATGTGGCCCCAGGGTCAAAAAAAAGTCAAGATGGCGGCTGTGACCCTGTGGTCAAGGCTCCGCCTATTTTGGGGTGGCCAGACCAGGCCCTCTGCTTAAGCCCTGGCGTCCTTTTCCTTAGGCACCGTGGGCTCCCAGGGATCTCGTGCCCGTCTGCCTCCTGGCAGGGGTCACGCGATCCCCTTTTGTGACCTTCCAACGGGCAATGTCAGTGGGGAAACCGGATTCATTAACTTAAGAACAGCAGTGGTCCACTTAAGGACGGTGACAAGAAAGGTCGTAAAACAGGGCAAAGCTCACTTAAAGTGCCGTCTTGCTAAGCCACAGAAATTTGGGGCCGAGTGGGGAGGGTTAGTTGACCACCAGTCCTTCAGTCAAGACGCATTGCAGCCCTGTCCACCAATAAAACCATATAAATG
>NW_015391191.1:0-10958 GCF_001527695.2 Protobothrops mucrosquamatus
TTGAGTAAATTCACAGTTGCCCAAACTGTAACCATAATATCCATCCAGGCCACTTTGTTTCAGAAGCGAAGCCAATTCACATCTGGAATATCTTTTGGCTTCACTGGCCGCATTGAGGCAGAAGAGGAGGGTGAGCACTAATGCCTTCTTGGAAGACGATGTCTAACTTTTCCAGGATGGCTACTGGATTTTATAGTCAAAGCTTGAGAAATTGGCTCCTCTGGAGGGATGGTAAACAGAGTATGTAGCAAGAAGATTTCCCCAATCTGAGGTTATTGTGGATTGACAAGGAGAGACAGTTGAGGGCAAAAAACCAATGAGGAAGAAAAAGAAAGTGCACAGATGGTATGGAGGGTTGTGGAATCACTGGAACACAAACCAAAAAAGGTTTAACTGTCATTTTCAATTTCATAAAAAAAACAAACCTAACCAACAATGGTTGAGAAGAGCATTTGTGGTAGGTTGAGAGATCCTGGGTCAAGGGAATCTGCATGAGGGGTAACAAAAATGTAAAAGTAGGGGCTGCAACTGAGTGATTAAAGCTGAACCACTTTACAGTCTTGACCATGAAAAAGAAATAGGATGTTCATTGTGTGGTGGCTTCCGACATTTTTATTTTTCAGGGACCCCCACCCATAGACATTCCTTTCTGGGGGACTCAATGCTTCTTTGAGTTTTCTGTTTGTTTCAATTGCATATCTCTCTCTCTCTCTCTCTCTCTCTCTCTCTCTCTCTCTCTCTCTCTCTCTCTCTCTCTCTCTCTCCCTCTCTCCCTCTCTCTCTCTCTCCCTCTCTCCCTCTTTCCCCCCCCTCTCTCTCTCTCCCTCTCTCTCTCTCTCTCTCTCTCTCACACACACACACTCACACACACACACATACCCCACACAAATATTTTCTATATTTGTCTTTTATACATGTAAAAACTCTTAATAAAAATTACATTAAAGAAAAGAGAAAGGCCTTCCATCCACTCAATTTTTTTTTTCAGAAATGTGGAGAAAAAGTTATTTTTTTTCAATATCAAATTTCTACTTTTATGAAGCATCCATACATGCCTAGTGTAACAGAGAACAGAAAAATGGCAAAGGCACACGTCATAATAACATAAGTCAATAGGTTCATCTCCTCGTCCACCTTGATTACGGTATCGGAAGCTCTTACACAAGCAAGATGGAAGAATAAGCTTGGAACTGAACTCTGGGAGTTCTTCCAGTTTGCATGTTGACCTGGTTGAATTTACACAATCTGAATCAATATAAAAACTGACTCCCCTTTTCAGGAGTCCCTAAGCCTATTCGGCTTTTATATTAAAAAGGGAGGATTGAGGGGATTTTATTATGCTTATGATTTTATTATGCTTAAGCTTGGTATTAGTAGTGTTATTTTATAACCACTTGATATTGATATTAGTGGTGATACTTTGAAATTTATGTTTATGTGCAAGCAGCTTTGTAGGTGCCTTACTGTATATTGGAAAATCACTACTGATATCAATAAAAAGTGGTTAGGAAAATAACACTACTAATATCAAGCTTAAACATAATAAAATCATAAGCATAATAAAATCCCTTCAGAATAAAAATATCCCTTCAATATTCTTAGAATGGTAAAATATGCTTTTGTCCCATCCCAAATGACTGGAGAAGTCTCACACTTCACTCTACACTAATACCCTTATTTTTATGAGAACGAACAATATCCATTTCATTCCCTTTTTGGCACAACAGCAAAATGGAGTGTGCTTAGACCACTGTGTATCTTTGTTTATGTGCAAGCAGCTTTGTAGGTGGCTTATATTGGGAAATTATTTATATAAAAGCAAATGTCTCATGCTCTGTATACAGGTGATTGCTTACATAAAGGAGCAAGATGAAATTCAATGGTCCAGGAAATAGGGAGGGGGGAAGGTGAGCTAGTCTGGATTGATGTGTATGAGTCACCACCTTGGAATTTGTTTGGCCATAGAATCTGTATGGCCTTGGATGCCAATCTAGAGTTTTCATATAAGAATTTCAAGATAGTTTACTAATATTGTATGAAGAGATGCATCTGATTCTTTGTTAAGTGACACCTAACTTTGAATCAGTGATGTATTTGGTTGCCCCGGAGAATGATGTCTGACTTCTTCCAGATAGTTACTGAGTCACAGCTTGCAAAATTGGTAAAGAATCTATGTAAACAATAATAATTGCTTAGCCCCAATTGTGGCCTGACAATAGTCTAAAGAAAGGCAATTAATTTTCACGATTACAAGTTCAGTTGGTAACTGAATGTTACAAGTGGAAGATGCTAATGAGAGATTGACTCAGCAGGCATTCATCCTATTGGGATCACACACGACAAATAATAATAATAATAATAATAATAATAATAATAATAATAATAATAATAATAATAATAATAATAATAATAATAATAATAATAATAATAATAATAATAATAATAATAAAGTTGGAAGGGACCCTATACTATTTTGGACAAATGGCTGTCCAGTTTCTTCTTAAGAACTTCCAGTGTTGGAGCATTCACCGCTTCTGGAGGCAGGTTGTTCCACTGGTTAATTGTTCTAACTGTCAGGAAGTTTCTCCTTAGTTCTTGGTTGCTTCTCTCTTTGGTTAGTTTCCATCCATTGCTTCTTGTCCTGCCTTCAGGTGCTTTGGAAAATAGCTTGACTCCCTCTTCTTTGTGGCAGCCCCTGAGATATTGGAACATTGCTATCATGTCTCCCCTCGTCCTTCTCTTTGTTAAACTAGACACACCCAATTCCAGCAACTGTTCCTTATATGTTTTAGCCTCCAGTCCCCTAATCATCTTTGTTGCTGTTCTCTGTACTCTTTCTAGAGTCTCAACGTCTTTTTTACATCGTGGTGACCAAAACTGGATGCAGTATTCCAAGTGTGGCCTTACCAAGGCATTGTAAAGTGGTATTAATACTTCACGTGATCTTGATTCTATCCCTCTGTTAATGCAGCCTAGCACTGTGTTGGCTTTTTTGGCACCTGCAGCACACTGCTGGCTCATATTTAAATGATTGTCCACTAGGACTCCGAGATCCCTCTCACAGTTACTACTATTGAGCAAGGTACCCCCTATACTATACCTGTACATTTGGTTTTTCTTGCCTAAATGTAGAACCTTACTTTTTTCACCATTGAATTTCATTTTGTTAGATAGCGCCCAGTGTTCAAATCTGTCCAGATCTTCCTGTATCCTAAGCCTGTCTTCTGGAGTATTGGCTATTCCTGCCAGCTTGGTGTCGTCTGCATATGTGATGAGTTCCCCATCTATCCCCTCGTCCAAATCGTTGATGAAGATGTTGAAGAGCACTAGGCCCAGAACAGAGCCCTGGGGCACCCCACTACACACTTCCCTCCATGTATATGTGGTTCTGTTGAGGACCACACACTGAGTATGGCCGGTCAGCCAGCTACGGATCCATCTGATGGTGATGCTGTCTAACCCTCATTTTTCTATCTTATCAAGTAGTAGGTTGTGATCTACTTTGTCAAATGCCTTACTGAAGTCCAAGTAAATTATATCCACAGCATTCCTCTGGTCCACTAATTTTGTCACTTGGTCAAAGAATGCAATAAGATCTGTCTGGCATGATCTGTTTTTGACAAACCCATGTTGGCTTTTAGTAATGACTTTGTTTGCCTCTGGTGTTCGCTGATTTGTTGTTTGATTATCTTTTCCAGAATCTTCCCAGGTATTGAGGTCAGGCTGATAGGTTTGTAATTTCCTGGATCCATTTTTTTTCCTTTTTTGAAGATGGGAACTACATCAGCTCTTTTCCAGTCCTCTGGTAGTTCCCCAGTGCTCCAGGATCTTTGAAAAATATAGTTCAGTGGTTCTGAGATCATATCTGCCAGTTTCTTGAGAACCTTGGGGTATAATCCATCTGGTACTGGTGATTTGAACTCGTCTAGGCTGGAGAAGTGCTCACTTACCATTTTCTCTTAGCACAAGCAATATCATATGTGATGTCATCATCTGTGAAATCTGAAGAAGCAAATTAAAATATGACCCATTCCAGATGTCTCAAAGTGATTTCCAAATATTTCCATAAAATTATATAAAGCAAAACAACAAAAACAAAAAAACCCAAGTAAAAGAGATTGCAAGAATGTTGAGGCATGTGGGACACTGGGACCTCACCAATTATGGGTCTGGGGCTCATTATAATTCAGACCACACTGGAATGGGTCGTGTGGAGGTACAAAAATCAGATATGTCTTTGTGAGGAAAGGAAGACAAGTTGTGAGAAGCTGAGAAATGGGGCGGTGGGTGGCAGATTTGGAAAGGATAACAGGCCAACAGAAAACATGGTGCACAGATACTATCACAATGACCCAAGTAGGAATTTGAAACAATTTTGAGAGACAGGGTGATTAAATGTGAATCTTCATGAAGTGATGGATGCAATTATACAATTACAGAGACCAATAAAGGAGCAGAAGGACTAGAATTTTTCTACAAAATTTTCATAAAAGTTATTTGAGACTTTTTACTTTTTTCTTTTCTAGTGAAAGAGGTGTCAGGCCTTGGTAATAATAATAATAATATTTTATTTTGTGGTCACAGACCAAAATGCAAATGCAACAAAAGAAAACACAAGAAAAATATAATCACAAACAATTAAACACCAGAAGCCTTGGCTAAAGGAAATTACAATGTTCTCCTCTAATAGTTACAGCTCTTAAAAGAAATTTAGAAACCTGAGTAGTAATATAGGAGAAGCCATCCCCTAAACAATATAAGACCAAATTACTAACATTAGAACCAGAGGGATCAATTCCAAGGAGAGACAGTAATTTAATTCTACCTGTGTTATACATAGGGCAGTATGATAAGACATGCTCCACAGTTTCAACTTCAACCCTATCACAAGGGCATAGTCGCTCACTAAACGGGAGCCTCTTGAATCGCCCGTCGAGTAGTGCTGAGGGCAAGACATTGAAACGGGCTAGGGAAAAGACTCTTCTATACTTGGGGATGGTTAGAGTATAGAAATATGAAGCCATCCTCAATCCATAATTATTAGATTGGCTGAAGATCAAAGGGGAGCAGGTTTTGTTGGTTCTGGCTATAAATATTGCAAATCTATGTCCACAAGCCGTTGGACTACCCTAAACTGGGTGTCCTTGAGACCATAATCTCCCAGAGCATTCCCCGTAAAACCTAGCAAGTGGAGTTTCTTCATCAGCTCCCTCTCCCAATGAGAGGTATGAGAGTCAGCAAACACCAGGGAGAGGTAGCTACCAGAGACTGCCAAAAAGAGCACCCAAAACCACCATTTGAAGGTGTTAATCCACGCCATGCATTCGACTGAATGAATGCCGAGTTCCAGGTACATCGAAGCAAATCCAACACACGGAGGAAGACCCAGAAGTTTCCTAAGAAAAACAGCCTGAGTTCTTTCAATACAATCCTTGAAGCCTCGCATCCATATGGGAATTCCATAAAGAGTTTGGGCCAGGGTTTTGGCTTTATATATACACAGAGCAGAAGGAATAAACTGGCCTCCTTGAGTAAAAAAGAATCTTATAATCTGCTGATGGCTACAGGAGGCCGAATTCAGCACCTGGGTTCGATGTTTAGTCCAAGCATCAGTATTCTGAAATTGAATACCTAAATACTTAAAATGGAAAACCTGCCTAACAACATTACCATTGATAGCCCAGTTGTAAGATTTCTCGGCTCTAGAGAACACCAATACTTTAGATTTGTCATAATTGATAGATGATTCTCAGCACAGTAGGACCCAAATGCAGAAAGTAATCTTTTTAGACCGAGCCTTGATTGTGATAGAAGGACCGCATCGTCAGCATAAAGAAGAAGCGGAATCTTCGTATTTAACAACTTTGGGGCATGAGACTCAATGCATTCAATGTAAGAGGCCAGGTCAGATAAGAATAAATTAAACAGAAGAGGGGCCAGGACACAACCCTGCCTAACTCCGCTCTCAATCGGGATAGGATATGAAAGTTCTCCCTGCAAGCCACACCTAACCTGGCTAGAGGTCTGATTATACAAAGATCTAATTAAGAACAAAAGACATTTGTCAATAGAACTTTTGTGCAATTTTGACCACAACAGTTCCCTAGGGACTGAGTCAAACGCTGCCTTTAAATCAATAAAAGCAGTAAAGAGTTTGCCACCTGGTGTAATAGCGTATTTGTCAACCAGGTGTGCTAGGACAAAACAGTGGTCCAATGTGGCACAGCCCGCTTTAAACCCAATCTGCTCTGCACCAATAATGTTAGACTCCTCAACCCAAATGAGGAGTCTACATTGAAGATATTTAGCATACAATTTTCCAATGATGGAAAGCAGGCTTATAGGGTGATAATTGGCAGGGTTGTTCCTGTTTCCTCGTTTAAAAACTGGAATAATAATTGCTAGACGCCAAGAAATAGGAATCCTACCAGAGGAATTAATATGGGGGAAAAGAGTTGCCAAAAGAGGAATCCACCACTCGGGATTAGATTTTAGCAAAATGGGGGGGGGGGTATAGCATCGGGGCCAGGTGCTTTGCCTGACTTAAGTTCTGAGATAAGCTCAGCGATTTCAGCATGAGTCACGGGTTGCCGTATAGGAATTTTAAGAGGCAGTTGTGATCCAAGCTCGGTCAAAATTATTGAAGCCTGAAAAATTGACAAAAAAAATGATTTTCCCAATCTCTGTTAGAAATACAGCAGAGAGGGAGTTCTTGATAACCAGGGAGAGAGTTGGCAACAATTTGCCAAAATAGTCGGGTGTTCTTCTGCTGGATAGAGAAGAGAAGTAAATCCCACTTCTCTCTCACTTTAGCCCTCTTTTTCTTAACAATTAGCCCTTTATACTCCCGCTTCAGGCGATAATAGTCCTCTGGTGGGCGTTTGTCCCCTCAGTTATGGTAAAGCAAGTAAGCCCGGTTAATCTGGTTCCTAAACATCAGACATTCTTTATCAAACCAGGAATTGCTTCTTAAATGATATGGACCCCTTGGCCTGCAATCAGCTCCTAGCTCCCTTTGAACACTATTAATTAGTGATTCAAAGGCCAAGATTGTCTCTAAGCCACTACTTGTTAGAACCTGATTATAAAGGCTGAGAGATTCCGGGGATGATAAAAAGGAGTGGAACTTTCTTTCGATATTAGAGGACCATTTGATCCTCTTTATATAGAAGGCCGCATGGGGATCCAATATCTGGGGGCCTTTAGATAAGTGTATATTTGAGGAAAGCCCAATAATTGTAACCAGGGGGTAATGAACGCTCTCCGTACGGCAGTCCACATAGAAAGCATGGACTGCCTTTCTTAGTAACTGAGAAACCAGCACAAAATCAATAATGCTACTCCCACGTGAGGAACTAAAAGTAAACTCACCGACTAGATCGCCTGGGGTACTCCTGTTAAGGATTACATTGTCATGTTGGGATGCTAAAAGTGCTAACTGAATACCAGCAAAATTTGTTAGTTCATCCTTAGAATGTCTAGCTGAAATCTGATATCCTATTGCCTGAAGGATTTCTTGGGAGTAAAGTGCCTCAACCGATGGAGGAACTTGGACTCCCAGTCGGGCATTAAAGTCACCCCCTATAAAGGTGTATAGCCCTGGAAATTTAGTTTCAATACAAGTAATATAGTTCTCCAGTTCATCCCATTGAGCCTTAATGTCGGCTTGCCTCACCGTCGGAGGAAGGTAGACGTTAAACACTAGCAATTTGCTGCGTCCTCTCTTAATTAGGAGCGCCATGGCTAAAAAGCCACAGGGGGACAGCTCCACTGTCTCCACCTTTAAAGAGGTGGAGACAGGCCTTGGTAGTATATCAGGCCAGAAAACAAAGACTACAAGGATTATGGGAATCTATGCTAATTCATTGTCATAGAACATAATAATAAGAATTTTAAAAGCTTCTCTCTTCCACCTCATACACAAACAGGATAAATGCTTCCTGGAAGAATGCAAGTGGGGAAAGGGCTACAAAAGGTCTCTTCTGTAAATGAAAAAGCTGTCCTGGTTTCTCACACAGAACCTTTAAAACAGAATATTTAACTATCTTCCCATTCTTTTCCCAAGAAGTCCAATCACCTTCAGGAGAATTTGGAATAAGTCTGATTGTTGTCTTCAAGAGATCCCTGGGGTTGTTAATGGCACATAAAGCCGCCTCTCCTCTTTTCCTTATCCAGGCTGTCCAAGGATGAGGTACATTTCCATTGTGAATATTTTGTATTGCCACACCTGTGGAAAATCTTGGCTAAGGCACTGATTGTTAAAATACAGAGAACATGTGGTCTAAGCACACTCCAGTTTTGCTGTTGTGCCAAAAAGGGAATGAAGTGGATATTGTTCATTCTCATAAAAATAAGGGTATTAGTGCAGGGTGAAGTGTGAGGCTTCCTCAGTCATTTGGGATGGGACAAAAACATATTTTACCATTCTAAGAAAATTGAAAAGATTTTTTATTCTGAAGGGATTTTATAATGCTTAAGCTTGATATTAATAGTGTTTTTTTCCTAACCACTTTGTAATGATATCAGTAGCGATGCAAATGTCTCATGCTCTATATACAGGTGATTGCTTACAGGAAAGGAGCAAGATGAAATTCAATGGTCCAGGAAATAGGGAGGGGGGAAAGTGAGCTAGCTTGGATTGATGTGTATGAGTCACCACCTTGGAATTTGTTTTTCTGTACTTTTTTGCTCCTGGTACCGAGATTTGAGCCTCTTTGTCCTGAAAGGGTATTAAAAAGTGGAAGAAATCTTTTCTGGGTGTGCCTTCATCCCTTTAAGCAGCCATGAAAGGGGAGGAGGACACCCGACTCTGTTTTGATCAAAATAAAAGTCGTTTGCTTGCTGAAACATCGACTCAGGAGTTTCTTTGGCTCTTTAAAATTCCTGAGCAGCGCAGGGAAACTTGTGAGGTTAAGAGGAGAATCTTATAATTCATTGGATGGGCTGGATGAACACATTTTTGATTCGATCTGCCCCATTTTTGACCCCCCTTGCAAACCTTGAACTTGCTCAGGTGGAGAAAAACAGAGAAAGCAAACTCACAGTCGCCCAAGCTGAAGCCATAATATCCATCCATACCACTTTGTTTCAGACGTGAAGCCAGTTCACATTTGGAGTATACTTTGGCTTCATTGGCTGCAACGAGGATGAAGAGGAGGGTGAGCACTAATGCCTTCATTGCTGCGACAATGGTATGCAGGAGAAGGTATGGTAGCTGAGCAACCGGGAGCCCAAGGCCAGGTCTTGAAGGAGAAACGGACTCTTTCCATACCAAGAAAAATTATTACTATTGGAAAACACCTGGTGGGTTGGGGTGGGGGAGTCTATCATTTAACTAATCACATTTCCGAGCAGCAACCCTAGAGCTGGTTTCGCTTTCTTCTGTGCCAATGTGGATTTTTCAGTAAAGTGTTATACTCTTGGTAAAATCATGTCCCAGGAGTTTCTTTTTCTGGAAATGCCTACTGGACAAGTGACACCTAAAGTTTCTTTGAATATTCTGTTTGTTTGTTTGTTTGTTTGTTTCAATGCACCTCTAGTCTCAGTATATATTTCTTTTGACTGATGAAGTTTGTGAAGAAATGCAATATATTGAATTAACCCTATGAACTGTATTTTATATCTTGGTTTTATTGCCACATTGCCCTCCTGAAAAAACACACATAGAAAGAGAGAGGGAAAGGTGGGGAAGAGGCGCAGCTAATTTTTTATTTTTGGATCATATTGCAAGAGATGACCAGGCTGAGGCCAAAGGAGAGGTCAAACATATCTTCAAACTGAGTCCCTTTGCAGCCCCTAAATCCAGCCCTCATTGAATTCAGTTGACTCTTATCTCCCACTAATTTGCCCTCACTGTTAGTAGTTCAGCTTCTTGGATAGAGGTAGAATGGAATAAACTTGCACTCATTTAAACAACCTTGATGCACCCAAGAAGTATCATTCTCATCACAGGAGGAGGAAGAGAAATGCAGGATCATCAATTTCACAGCTGGCAGTCACGAGTCCATTCTGACAGTTCTTTTCCTTTGCAATGTTTCACCCAGGCAGTCCTAAAAGTAAGAATAAGAATATTGCATGTCATTCCAAGCCACATGCATAGTTGTTTGTTTAATTATGTAAATCTACTTCAGGAATAACTAAATATGAGAATAACAGAATTGGAAGGGACCTTGGAGGTCTTCTAGTCCAACCCCCTGCTCAAACAGGAGACAAGAATTTCCAGGTGAGCTAGTGACAATTATCTTTCTTTCAACTTTCCTGTTTACTGACTGATAAAGTTCCTTCGCTGATTTGTCAATGAATTCCTTTCCACCAGCAAAAATCTAACATTTTGTGTGTGTGTTTTAGCTAAAATAGTCCTAACTTCCTATTTGTCACAATAAGGCCTATATGCCAGTAATGCCCAAGAGACACTTTGGATTCCACGTATCCTACATAGGGTCTATGCTAGCCAGAGCTAAAGGGAGTTCAAGTCCAAAGTCCTTGATGAGCACCAGTGGGCTCACAAAATCCTACCCCGTGTCATATAATCCCTCAGAAGGGCATACAGCAAAGTCACTTTTAAATTATTGTAATTTTTGCCCACATAATACCACTATTGTTTGGTTCTAGATGCCCAGTTCAACAGTTTTCCATCTCATGATCTGCTGCTGCAGCCCCTTATTCTTTTCAGCCTATGACTGGCAGCTTCACAAAGGATCTCTCCCTGTTTCTCTCACTGTGTTCTTTATCTACCAGTTCTCTGATCCCATAGAGCTCGTTCCTAGGATCAGAGTCCTGGTGTTTAAAAGGCCATCTGCCAAATTCTTCTGCAACTTGCCCCAACTCAGTACTAAATCCCAATGCTGAACCTGTGATAAAACATTTTAAAACAAGTGAGAAGCACAAAAGGGTATAATGGATGGGAAATTGCTGGGAAGAAATTATCCATGTAAAATAGGCATCAACAAACCCCTCTA
>NW_015391191.1:12423-14048 GCF_001527695.2 Protobothrops mucrosquamatus
TTTGAAAGCTTGTCAAGACTTCTCCCTCCTACCTCTTTCTTTCCTAGACTGAATTGTCATTATTTTCAACTTTATTTTAATAATTCTCCTAACAATTCTTGTATTCCTTCATCAGAGATAATTTATCCGCTACACTAGGTGTCTTACCACTGCAAGGCTTGTTGCAGCCATTAGCTGTAGGGCCCTGGTTATTGTTGCACCAATAGCGGCTGTTTATCTGGAAGATCCCATAGTCAAGACTGCCATCTGTGTTTGGTGGCCCGACAGCTTGGGTGTTGTATCTACTCTCATGATAAGCCATACAGATCCCTGGAAGAAAGCAAACAGGGAAAGGAGTATAAAAGGCTTGTGTTGCAAATGAAAAGCTGTCCTAGTTTCTTACACAGAAAATTTAACCATCTTCAATCATTCTTCCCCCAACCAAGGAAGGACCCAAGGACCCATCCCTCTTGAAAATCTGGATCAGGCTAAAATAGAGAGAGAAAAAGAGTAAACTCAACTCACAGTTCTCCAAGGGATAGCCGGTAGAGCTATCCATGCCACTTTTTTTCAGTAGTGAAGCCAGTTCACATTTTTTAAATACTTTGGCTTCATTGGCTGCAATGAGGAGGAAGAGGAGGGTGAACATTAGTGCCTTCATTGCTGCGGCTCCTCGGAGGAGGATGTCTGACTTCTCCAGTGTGGCTACTGGATTTTATAGTCCCAGCTTGTGAAAGTGATAACGAAGTATGTAGCAATAGCATTTCCCAAAATTGAAGCAATAATAGAATAACTCGAACAGAGTGCTAAAGACAAAGAGGAAGAAAAAAAAATTAACTGTCATTTCAATTTTGTAAGAAGACAAATCCAATTAAAAAATGGATAAGAAAGGCATTTTTAGCCCCGCGAGATCCTAGGTCAAGGGAATGAGGTTTCAAAAATGAAGAAGTGGTGGTTGTAATTGCTTGATTGAAGCCCCATCCTTTTTTGTGTGTTTTTTTCATGTGTGATGTATGTGAAAAAGGAAAAGGCTTTTATTGTGTGGTGACTACTGCTTTCTTGACTTTTCAGATCCCTGTCCCCTTCATTTAGTTGCAGTTTCTGTTTCTTTGTTTCAATACAACACTAGTTTCAGTGTATTTCTTTAATCTCATGAAGTATGTGGAGAAATGCAACATACTAAAATTACTTGGAGAACTGTATATGATTTCCTTGGTTTTATTGCCTTAATTATCGTCCTTGAGGGCACATGAAGAGGGAGAGCTAGAAAGATGGGGATGAGGCTCTAATTTTGTATTTTCTGCTCATACGGGAGAATCTGACATGGAGGCACAATGAATTCATACCTCTTAGCAACTTGCACATTTTAATAGGATGCTTCATTAAAAAAACTTTCTGAAACATGATCTTGAATCCTGTTAATTTAATTTAATTTAATCAAGTTTGGTTTGTGGTCGTGGTGAAAGATATGGATGTGAATTGGTAGAGCAAAAATTACCATGTTAGATTAGTCATTGTTTCTTATGAATAACATTGATTATGTGCCATCAAGCCTTTGTCAGCTTTTAGTGATCATATAGATCATTTTTTTCTCCATCGTGATCTGAAATTGCTGAATTCTGAAAGCAGATTCTGTAAATTATTCA
>NW_015391191.1:17396-18864 GCF_001527695.2 Protobothrops mucrosquamatus
GTGGGTGGTGGGGAGGTACAAAGTGAGATATAGTATTTCCCTTCTGTATATCTTCCACATACTTGAGAAAGTCCAGATCAAGCTGGTAGCCGTAAGGTGTTTCCACAAAATAGGGATCTTTCTGAATTTTGTCATCCTCCCCATTTATGTCATTTTCTTCATTTGCTGTAAAACTGCCATTAATATTGACTGAGTGGTGAGCCATGTTTGCTCACTGGCAAATCCAGCACCTGATTATTAGGAGTCATGCAAATCAAGCATCAAGTCCAAGGCATGCAACCTCGCGGCGCTTTTACCTGTAAGGACAGGAGTGGGGGAGGTCCCGAGCTGGTCCCGAGGCGAGGGCAGCGTGGGGGAGGGGGTGGGCCTGGAGCAGGCAGCTCCTCTGGGGAACAGGCATGCCAGGCACCGGTTGTTTCCACCGCCAAAGCCCACCCGATGGGCGCGGAGAGGACTGCGGGAGGAGGGAGAGCGAGCCCAAGGAATCGCCGTCCGACAGCAGCTGACGCCACCTCGGAGTCTGTGTGAAGGAAGTTAGAGAACTTGTGACAAATTGAGAAACGGGGTACTAAGTGGGGGAGCAGACTGAGGAAGGATGAGGCCAACAGAAGACATGGTGGCTGGATACTATCACAGATGGCCCAAGTAGGAACATAAAATAATTTTGAGAGATAGGATGATTCAATGCCAACCTTTATGAAGCATTGGATGCAGCTGGACTACTACAGAGAGCAATAAAGGAGAGGAAGGACTAGAATCTGCCTACAAAATTTCATCTGACTTAAACATTTCATTTGTTTTGCTTTTCTAGTGAAATAGTCAAATAGGTCACATCAGGAAGCAATACTGCAAGGAGTACAGGCATACCACCTCATTGTGTCACTTCTTTTGAATTTTGAAAGTTTGTTAAAACTTGTCTCTTTACCTATCCATTACAATATGTGTCTTACCACTGCAAAGCTTATTGCAGCCATTAGCTGTAGGGCCCTGATAGTTGTTGCACCACCAGCGGCTGTTTATCTAGAATATCCCATAGTCACAATTGCCATCCCAGTTTCGCCGCCCCACA
Source organism: Protobothrops mucrosquamatus (assembly GCF_001527695.2). Lineage (NCBI taxonomy): Eukaryota > Metazoa > Chordata > Lepidosauria > Squamata > Viperidae > Protobothrops > Protobothrops mucrosquamatus. The sequence goes on from NW_015391191.1 coordinate 18,466, forward strand.
GCTCGGCTCTTTTACCCACTCTCATGATAAGCCATACAGACCCCTGGAAGAAAGCAAACAGGGAAAGGTCTATAAAAAGCATGTGCTGTAAATGAAAAAGCTATCCTAGTTTTTTAAATAGAACATTTAAAAAAGAATGTTTAACTATATACCCATTCTTCCTGAACCAAGGAAGGACCTAAAAAGGCCAAAACATGTTACAAAACTTCAGGGAAATTTGGAATAAATCTGAATCTTACCTCCAAGATATTCCTGGGGTTGTTAATGGCACATAAGGTCACCTCTTCCTTCTCTCTTCCTAAACTGGGCCCTTCCAGGGAGGAGATACTTTTCCATTGTGGAACTTTTGCACTGCCACAAATGTGGAAATTCTTCTGTGATGGTCTCTTCAACCTTGTT
>NW_015391191.1:21046-27959 GCF_001527695.2 Protobothrops mucrosquamatus
TCCCTCTCTCTCTCTCTCCCTCTCCCTCTCTCTCTCTCTCCCTCTCCCTCTCCCCCCCTCTCTCTCTGTCACACACACACACATACACACACACACACACATACCCCGCACAAATATTTTCTATATTTGTCTTTTATACATGTAAAAACTCTTAATAAAAATTACATTAAAGAAAAGAGAAAGGCCTTCCATCCACTCAATTATTTTTTTTCTGAAATGTGGAGAAAAAGTTATTTTTTTCAATATCAAATTTCTACTTTTATGAAGCATCCATACATGCCTAGTGTAACAGAGAACAGAAAAGTGGCAAAGGCACACGTCATAATAACATAAGCCAATAGGTTCATCTCCTCGTCCACCTTGATTACGGTATCAGAAGCCCTTACACAAGCAAGATGGAAGAATAAGCTTGGAACTGAACTCTGGGAGTTCTTCCAGTTTGCATGTTGACCTGCTTGAATTTACACAATCTGAATCAATATAAACACTGACTCCCCTTTTCAGGAGTCCCTAAGCCTATTCGGCTTTTATATTAAAAAGGGAGGATTGAGGGGATTTTATTATGCTTATGATTTTATTATGCTTAAGCTTGGTATTAGTAGTGTTATTTTGTAACCACTTGATATTGATATTAGTGGTGATACTTTGAAATTTATGTTTATGTGCAAGCAGCTTTGTAGGTGCCTTACTGTATATTGGAAAATCACTACTGATATCAATAAAAAGTGGTTAGGAAAATAACACTACTAATATCAAGCTTAAACATAATAAAATCATAAGCATAATAAAATCCCTTCAGAATAAAAAATCTTTTCAATATTCTTAGAATGGTAAAATATGCTTTTGTCCCATCCCAAATGACTGGAGAAGTCTCACACTTCACTCTACATTAATACCCTTATTTTTATGAGAACAAACAATATCCATTTCATTCCCTTTTTGGCACAACAGCAAAATGGAGTGTGCTTAGACCACTGTGTATCTTTGTTTATGTGCAAGCAGCTTTGTAGGTGCCTTATATTGGGAAATTATTTATATAAAAGCAAATGTCTCATGCTCTGTATACAGGTGATTGCTTACATAAAGGAGCAAAATGAAATTCAATGGTCCAGGAAATAGGGAGGGGGGAAGGTGAGCTAGTCTGGATTGATGTGTATGAGTCACCACCTTGGAATTTGTTTGGCCATAGAATCTGTATGGCCTTGGATGCCAATCTAGAGTTTTCATATAAGAATTTCAAGATAGTTTACTAATATTGTATGAAGAGATGCATCTGATTCTTTGTTAAGTGACACCTAACTTTGAATCAATGATGTATTTGGTTGCCCCGGAGAATGATGTCTGACTTCTTCCAGATAGTTACTGAGTCACAGCTTGCAAAATTGGTAAAGAATCTATGTAAACAATAATAATTGCTTAGCGCCAATTGTGGCCTGACAATAGTCTAAAGAAAGGCAATTAATTTTCACGATTACAAGTTCAGTTGGTAACTGAATGTTACAAGTGGAAGATGCTAATGAGAGATTGACTCAGCAGGCATTCATCCTATTGGGATCACACACAAATAACAACAACAACAACAACAACAACAACAACAACAACAACAACAACAATAATAATAATAATAATAATAATAATAATAATAATAATAATAATAATAATAATAATAATAATAATGTTGGAAGGGACCCTATACCATTTTGGACAAATGGCTGTCCAGTTTCTTCTTAAAAACTTCCAGTGTTGGAGCATTCACCGCTTCTGGAGGCAGATTGTTCCACTGGTTAATTGTTCTAACTGTCAGGAAGTTTCTCCTTAGTTCTTGGTTGCTTCTCTCTTTTGTTAGTTTCCATCCATTGCTTCTTGTCCTGCCTTCAGGTGCTTTGGAAAATAGCTTGACTCCCTCTTCTTTGTGGCAGCCCCTGAGATATTGGAACATTGCTATCATGTCTCCCCTCGTCCTTCTCTTTGTTAAACAAGACATACACAATTGCAGCAACCGTTCCTTATATGTTTTAGCCTCCAGTCCCCTAATCATCTTTGTTGCTGTTCTCTGTACTCTTTCTAGAGTCTCAACATCTTTTTTACATCGTGGTGACCAAAACTGGATGCAGTATTCCAAATGTGGCCTTACCAAGGCATTGTAAAGTGGTATTAAACCGTCACGTGATCTTGATTCTATCCCTCTGTTAATGCAGCCTAGCACTGTGTTGGCTTTTTTGGCAGCTGCAGCACACTGCTGGCTCATATTTAAATGATTGTCCACTAGGACTCCGAGATCCCTCTCACAGTTACTACTATTGAGCAAGGTACCCCCTATACTATACCTGTACATTTGGTTTTTCTTGCCTAAATGTAGAACCTTACTTTTTTCACCATTGAATTTCATTTTGTTAGATAGCACCCAGTGTTCAAATCTGTCCAGATTTTCCTGTATCCTAAGCCTGTCTTCTGGAGTGTTGGCTATTCCTGCCAGCTTGGTGTCATCTGCAAATTTGATGAGCTCCCCATCTATCCCCTCGTCCAAATTGTTGATGAAGATGTTGAAGAGCACTGGGCCCAGAACAGAGCCCTGGGGCACCCCACTACACACTTCCCTCCATGTATATGTGGTTCCGTTGAGGACCACACACTGAGTACGGCCGGTCAGCCAGCTACGGATCCATCTGATGGTGATGCTGTCTAACCCGCATTTTTCTATCTTATCAAGTAGTAGGTTGTTATCTACTTTGTCAAATGCCTTACTGAAGTCCAAGTAAATTATATCCACAGCATTCCTCTGGTCCACTAATTTTGTCACTTGGTCAAAGAATGCAATAAGATCTGTCTGGCATGATCTGTTTTTGACAAACCCATGTTGGCTTTTAGTAATGACTTTGTTTGCCTGTAGGTGTTCGCTGATTCGTTGTTTGATTATCTTTTCCAGAATCTTCCCAGGTATTGAGGTCAGGCTGATAGGTTTGGAATTTCCTGGATCCATTTTTTTTTCTTTTTTTGAAGATGGGAACTACATCAGCTCTTTTCCAGTCCTCTGGTAGTTCCCCAGTGCTCCAGGATCTTTGAAAAATATAGTTCAGTGATTCTGAAATCACATCTGCCAGTTTCTTGAGAACCTTGGGGTATAATCCATCTGGTACTGGTGATTTGAACTCGTCTAGGCTGGAGAAGTGCTCACTTACCATTTTCTCTTAGCACAAGCAATATCATCTGTGATGTCATCATCTGTGAAATCTGAAGAAGCAAATTAAAATATGACCCATTCCAGATGTCTCAAAGTTATTTCCAAATATTTCCATAAAATTATATAAAGCAAAACAACAAAAACAAAAAAACCCAAGTAAAAGAGATTGCGAGAATGTTGAGGCATGTGGGACACTGGGACCTCACCAATTATGGGTCTGGGGCTCATTATAATTCAGACCACACTGGAATGGGTGGTGTGGAGGTACAAAAATCAGATATGTCTTTGTGAGGAAAGGAAGACAAGTTGTGAGAAGCTGAGAAATGGGGGGGGGGCAGATTTGGAAAGGATAACAGGTCAACAGAAAACATGGTGCACAGATACTATCACAATGACCCAAGTAGGAATTTGAAACAATTTTGAGAGACAGGGTGATTAAATGTGAATCTTCATGAAGTGATGGATGCAATTATACAATTACAGAGACCAATAAAGGAGCAGAAGGACTAGAATTTTTCTACAAAATTTTCATAAAAGTTATTTGAGACTTTTCACTTTTTTCTTTTTCTAGTGAAAGAGGTGTCAGGCCTTGATAATAATAATAATAATATTTTATTTTGAGGTCACAGACCAAAATGCAAATGCAACAAAAGAAAACACAAGAAAAATATAATCACAAACAATTAAACACCAGAAGCCTTGGCTAAAGGAAATTACAATGTTCTCCTCTAATAGTTACAGCTCTTAAAAGAAATTTAGAAACCTGAGTAGTAATATAGGAGAAGCCATCCCCTAAACAATATAAGACCAAATTACTAACATTAGAACCAGAGGGATCAATTCCAAGGAGAGACAGTAATTTAATTCTACCTGTGTTATACATAGGGCAGTATGATAAGACATGCTCCACAGTTTCAACTTCAGCCCTATCACAAGGGCATAGTCGCTCACTAAACGGGAGCCTCTTGAATCGCCCGTCGAGTAGTGCTGAGGGGAAGACATTGAAATGGGCTAGGGAAAAGACTCTTCTATACTTGGGGATGGTTAGAGTATAGAAATATGAAGCCATCCTCAATCCATAATTATTAGATTGGCTGAAGATCAAAGGGGAGCAGGTTTTGTTGGTTCTGGCTCTTAAATATTGCAAATCTATGTCCACAAGCCATTGGACTACCCTAAACTGGGCGTCCTTGAGACCATAATCTCCCAGAGCATCCCCCGTAAAACCTAGCAAGTGGAGTTTCTTCATCAGCTCCCTCTCCCAACGAGAGGGATGAGAGTCAGCAAACACCAGGGAGAGGTAGCTACCAGAGACTCCCAAAAAGAGCACCCGAAACCACCATTTGAAGGTGTTAATCCACGCCATGCATTCGACTGAATGAATGCCCAGTTCCAGGTACATCGAAGCAAATCCAACACAGGGAGGAAGACCCAGAAGTTTCCTAAGAAAAACAGCCTGGGTTCTTTCAATACAATCCTTGAAGCCTCGTATCCATATGGGAATTCCATAAAGAGTTTGGGCCAGGGTTTTGGCTTTATATATACACAGAGCAGAAGGAATAAACTGGCCTCCTTGAGTAAAAAAGAATCTTATAATCTGCTGATGGCTACAGGAGGCCGAATTCAGCACCTGGGTTCGATGTTTAGTCCAAGCATCAGTATTCTGAAATTGAATACCTAAATACTTAAAATGGAAAACCTGCCTAACAACATTACCATTGATAGCCCAGTTGTAAGATTTCCGGGCTCTAGAGAACACCAATACTTTAGATTTGTCATAATTAATAGACAGATGATTCTCAGCACAGTAGGACCCAAATGCAGAAAGTAATCTTTTTAGACCAAGCCTTGATTGTGATAGAAGGACCGCATCGTCAGCATAAAGAAGAAGCGGAATCTTCGTATTTAACAACTTTGGGGCATGAGACTCAATGCATTCAATGTAAGAGGCCAGGTCAGATAAGAATAAATTAAACAGAAGAGGGGCCAGGACACAACCCTGCCTAACTCCGCTCTCAATCGGGATAGGATATGAAAGTTCTCCCTGCAAGCCACACCTAACCTGGCTAGAGATCTGATTATACAAAGATCTAATTAAGAACAAAAGACATTTGTCAATAGAACTTTTGTGCAATTTTGACCACAACAGTTCCCTAGGGACTGAGTCAAACGCTGCCTTTAAATCGATAAAAGCAGTAAAGAGTTTGCCACCTGGTGTAATAGCGTATTTGTCAACCAGGTGTGCTAGGACAAAACAGTGGTCCAATGTGGCACAGCCCACTTTAAACCCAATCTGCTCTGCACCAATAATGTTAGACTCCTCAACCCAAATGAGGAGTCTACATTGAAGATATTTAGGATACAATTTTCCAATGATGGAAAGCAGGCTTATAGGGCGATAATCGGCAGGGTTGTTCCTGTTTCCTCGTTTAAAAACTGGAATAATAATTGCTAGACGCCAAGAAATAGGAATCCTACCAGAGGAATTAATGTAGGGGAAAAGAGTTGCCAAAAGAGGAATCCACCACTCGGGATTTAGCAAAATGGGGGGTATAGCATCGGGGCCAGGGGCTTTGCCTGACTTAAGTTCTGAGATAAGCTCAGCGATTTCAGCATGAGTCACGGGTTGCCATATAGGAATTGCAAGAGGCAGTTGTGATCCAAGCTCGGTCGAAATTATTGAAGCCTGAAAAATTGACAAAAAAATGATTTTCCCAATCTCTGTTAGAAATACAGCAGAGAGGGAGTTCTTGATAACCAGGGAGAGAGTTGGCAACAATTTGCCAAAATAGTTGGGTGTTCTTCTGCTGGATAGAGAAGAGAAGTAAATCCCACTTCTCTCTCACTTTAGCCCTCTTTTTCTTAACAATTAGCCCTTTATACTCCCGCTTCAGGCGATAATAGTCCTCTGGTGGGCGTTTGTCCCCTCGGTTATGGTAAAGCAAGTAAGCCCGGTTAATCTGGTTCCTAAGTATCAGACATTCTTTATCAAACCAGGAATTGCTTCTTAAATGATATGGACCCCTTGGCCTGCAATCAGCTCCTAGCTCCCTTTGAACACTATTAATTAGTGATTCAAAGGCCAAGATTGTCTCTAAGCCACTACTTGTTAGAACCTGATTATAAAGGCTGAGACATTCCGGGGATGATAAAAAGGAGTGGAACTTTCTTTCGATATTAGAGGACCATTTGATCCTCTTTATATAGAAGGCCGCATGGGGATCCAATATCTGGGGGCCTTTAGATAAGTGTATATTTGAGGAAAGCCCAATAATTGTAACCAGGGGGTAATGAACGCTCTCCGTACGGCAGTCCACATAGAAAGCATGGACTGCCTTTCTTAGTAACTGAGAAACCAGCACAAAATCAATAATGCTACTCCCACGTGAGGAACTAAAAGTAAACTCACCGACTAGATTGCCTGGGGTACTCCCGTTAAGGATTATCTTGTCATGTTGGGATGCTAAAAGTGCTAACTGAATACCAGCAAAATTTGTTAGTTCATCCTTAGAATGTCTAGCTGAAATCTGATGTCCTATTGCCTGAAGGATTTCTTGGGAGTAAAGTGCCTCAACCGATGGAGGAACTTGGACTCCCAGTCGGGCATTAAAGTCACCCCCTATAAAGGTGTATAGCCCTGGAAATTTAGTTTCAATACAAGTAATATAGTTCTCCAGTTCATCCCATTGAGCCTTAATGTCGGCTTGCCTCACCGTCGGAGGAAGGTAGACG
>NW_015391192.1:0-2674 GCF_001527695.2 Protobothrops mucrosquamatus
AATCAGCAATGTCTTCCCAAATTTTCAAATATTTCACTGAAAATTTCCCAGTTTCACTGCTATTTTATTTGTAACATGTAAGACATTTAGAAGCTGAATCAAATCATTGGCTCACTTTGCCCTATAATAGAGTAGAACCCAAGAAGCAGGGGCTTCCCAACATTTAAAATATATTTTATTTACTTAAAAAGGAAAATAAGATTTTCCCCTCAAATAATTACTAGCTGTGGTAATTATTCAACAGAGTCTTATGAAAACAAAGGAATGAACAAGAAACGTAAACAAGTGTAGATGCATCTTGTGAACAAAACCATGAACACCTCTAAAAGTTACTAGTCCCTAGGAGGATTTTTTGCCTGGTGAATATTATTGTCCACAAGGTATGGTCAAAGAGTCAAAATGGCAGCCACAATGATGATTAGGGGACTGGAGGCTAAAACTTACAAGGAACGGTTGCTGGAATTGGGTATGTCTAGTTTACTGAAGAGAAGGATGAGGGGGGACATGATAGCAGTGTTCCAATATCTCAGGGGCTGCCACAAAAAAGAGGGAGTCAAGCTATTTTCCAAAGTGCCTGAAGGCAGGACAAAAAGCAATGGATGGAAACTAATCAAGGAGAAAAGCAACCTAGAACTAAGGAGAAATTTCCTGACAGTTAGAACAATTAATCAGTGGAACAACCAGCCTCCAGAAGCTGTGAATGCTCCAACACTGGAAGTCTTTAATAAGAGACTGGACAGCCATTTGTCTGAAATGGTATAGGGTTTCCTGCCTGAGCAGGGGGTTGGACTAGATGACCTCCAAGATCCCTTCCAACTTTATTATTATTGTTGTTGTTGTTGTTGTTGTTGTTATTATTATTATTATTTATGGTATGATTGAAACTTCAAACCATTTTTTAATGTCTGATATATAAAAAATAGGCTGGAGTTTTGATTGCAGCATTATGGCCACCATTTTGATTTTTTTTAAACCAATCCTGAGGAGACTCCTGATTTTACTCTTTCTGAAATATTTCAATAGATTCCCTGCTGTTTTTCTTTTCTTCTCTGATCCTTTTCATTCACCTTATCCCTATCCAGTTTTGTTCTCTCCTCCTCATTTTTTCCTACCCTTCATTTCTAAAGCTAATTATTCCCCTTCCCTATTATTTAGCTTGCCTCCTGGGGTTGTGGGTGTTCCATCACTGGAGACTTTCAAAAAAATAGACTGGACAGCCGTTTGACTGGGGTGGGATAAGGCTCTACCTTGAATAGGGGGCTGAAGTAGAAGACTCCAAAGTCCCTTCTAGCCCTCTGATTCTATCACTCTATTTCTCTTTTTTAAAGTTTACATCAATTTTAATCAGTAATTATTTATTTGGGAGTGATGGCTACAGGGTGGAGCGAATTCCAGAGATGGTTTCAGCTAGAGTTGGTAACCCTAGGTCAGTGGTGGCGAACCTATGGCACAGGTGCCAGAGGCGGCACTCGGAGCCTTCTCTGTGGGCACATGTGCTGTTGCCCCAGCCTTGCCTCCCCCGTGACCCCCTCTTCACCAGCAGCCCTCCTGGAGAAGAGTCACCCCTGAGCGTGGCCCACGCGGAGCAGTGCAGCCAAGGACATGGCAGCCAGGCAGCGTAGACAAGACTCTGCCCTCACGCTCCATTGCGCACAGTTGATGCTGCGGGGCACGGGCAGAGGCCGTGGCTGTCATGGCGCTGCTGGGCAATCTGCGGCAGGCCCTGGAGACGATGAGTGGCCTTGCGGGCAGGCAGGGTGGGGGCAGAGCAGGGGCGGGGCAGGGGGTGGAGTGGGGGGCGGAGCCAGTTTTTGGGCACTCGGTCTCTAAAAGGTTCGCGATCACTGCCCTAGGTTAATATGGGAAACTGAACAAAACAGAGATTTTTGCCTGTGTTTTTTGTGAATATAGTTTTTTTTTAAGGGTCCATTTTCCTTCCAGGTTAATAAAGTGTTTGGGAAAGCTAAGAACTGAACCTTATTCATTCAAAGCATGTCTTCTGTCCCTGAGTAGCAGCACAACTTTCTGTTTTTCTTTATTGTAGTGAAACAACTTTAGGCCCATTTGCTATATACTGTAGAAGATCAAGGGGCCACAATAAAATGGCAGGTTTTATTTACTCACCTGTCCCCATCACGAACGTTTTGGAACTGTTTCCGAAAGATACATGCCAGCAGAGGCCCAACTCTGCCATTCCGGATGAGGGGCTCAGCCACTCCCCCAATCCAGAGGTCGATGTTCCTGGGTGTCCCGTAATGCCGAATGAACTTTTTGGCCAGCTGAGAATTCTGGAGGACCTGGGCCAGATCATTTTCATTGCGAGGTTGTGAGAGGCCACAGAATTGTCTCCAGGAATTATAACCTATAGAACAAGAATGGTGGTCAAGAGTTCTGCTCGTCTGAAAAATGGTGTTCTCCCTAGTATCATTCTATGTTGCAATCTCAAAACATCTTTAAGACTGAGCTGTAATTTTCCACATTATTCTTGGCTATTTGGCAGCGATCCACAACCTCTGCTTTTTGCTACAAAATGGCAACACTCTACTCTTGTTACCTGCTAGACCGTGATCTCGGCCACGCTGCATGTTCAACGCTGGCAGATCCAATCCTAATTTTTCAACTTGTTGGAAGAGTCGGTCTCGCAGAGCCTCTACTACTATCTGATCTTGTCTCG
>NW_015391192.1:6565-7619 GCF_001527695.2 Protobothrops mucrosquamatus
TTCCCTGACTTCATCTGCTATAACACTGAATCCTATTGTGAAGCAAATGATGATGATGATGATGATCCATTCAGTCGAGTCTGACTCTTGGTGACTCTATTGGCCAGGTCTCTCCACATCTTCTGATCCTTCACTATTTGAGTTTTTCTATGCTCTGGCTGGTGTCAGCTTGATGGTGTCCAATCACCATGTTCTTTGACAGCCTGGTTTCCCTTAATCACTAAGCCTTCCAAACACAATTGCTTTCTCCAGTGAGAAGCAAAAGATAAATGGATAGACGGATGGACAGATGTATGGAGAGACACACAGATTCAATCAATCTACTTTGTGAAGAATAATCAAGATTATCACTGAACCTTTTACTAAAACTCTAGAGATTGGGAACTGCTGGTTCATGGAAGTGTTTACTCCAGAGGAGGGGCTGACTGGGTCAGCTATATCACAGGATATGTAAACTGTGAGTATTCCCCACATTGTGGCTATGGGTGGATGGGACAAAAAGTAAATGACCAAACATGCATCATGATGTCACAACACAAACTGCATGACTTACTTTGCAGTATTTGTACCCGCTGCCAGCAAAAAGTATGAATGACTAGAGTTTGCATTCTGACATTGAGATGCACATTTCACCATTTATACCAGATGCCTATGGCTTGCCGAGGTCCTTATTGCTGTTTTTATTTTTCATGAAATGGAGCTTGCTGTGGCTCAGGAAATACATGACTTATATCATATTTTCAGCCCAGTTCCTTACAGGTTATTTATTTATTTATTTATTTGAGAGCCAGTTTGGTGTGGTAGATAAAGACACCAGGCTAGAAACTGGGAAACAGTGAGTTCTAGTCCTGCCTAAGGCATGAAGCCAGATGGGTCACTTTGGACCAGCCAGTCTCTCTCAGCCCTTGCAAATCACTAGCAATGCTGAACCATTCTTGAAATTATTGACCAAGAACCCCCTTTGTATACTGTAAAACCATTCAGGTTTCAGGGAATGCCCTGCTAAACAGGAAAGTCCCTAGCTGTTCTGTAAAAATCTACATTGAAGAGTTTA
>NW_015391192.1:11715-13143 GCF_001527695.2 Protobothrops mucrosquamatus
CCAAAATGTAAGATATCACCCTCTTCACTTAGCAGCCCTTAGCACTTAAAAACAACTAGACTAGGGTCTTGGCCACCAAAAGATTGTCCGTTTCTATTCGAGAATCATACAGGTTATTGCATTCGCCTGTAATGGTCCGGTAAGGGTTCTTCTCATCACATTCTTGTGTACTGATCTCTTGGGAAGCACATCCGCTTGCCTTGTAGATAGTTTGCATCTGGGAAGTGGAGAGCACATCTGTGGGAAAACAAAGGGATTTAGACTTCAGGGCTGCAAAAATGACAGAAGAATGCAAGACTAGAGTCACTTGCCTTCTGAATTATACTTTAAAAACCAAAAGCAGGATTTATGTTTTGTAAGGATGAGAAAATTTAAAAGGTGAAAGTCTATGGAGATTCCCAGTCATCCAAGTCATGGTTGCCCAAAGGTGCTTTTTCCAGCTCCATTACCAATTGCTCTACAGTAATTAGTAACTTAATAGTTGCATTCCTAAAACATGCTAAGCTTGGTTAATTTTAACTGGTTCATTTTTGTCCGTGTGTGAGGCTTAGCAGGTTATGTGGCTGTTTTAGGAGTCAAGGTATTATGCAAATTCAGAAAATGGGTTAAGTAGTAGCCAAGTTAAACATGTTGTTCAATAGCGGCTATCTTGAACTCTTCAAGTCAATCTGTTGCTCAATGTAGGATCTGCAAAGCAGAATACAAGCATAGCATCTCTGAAGCATGACTGCTTGGGTGGTCCTTAAATGACTTTAAGGTAGAAGAGCCCACCACTTCCCATCATACATCTATGGAGATTCTCTGCTGATTTTTTCTGCAGAATGGACATAGGGCAGAAAAATCCTGCAGAAAGCACAGCTCCACAACACAGTCCTTTCAGCAGTTCCAAGAAGGCTCCACACCCATTTGCACTACTCAGGTGACCCTGAGGACACAGACCAACCCCCAAGTGGCCTCAACGGCTTTCTAAAAGGATGCAAATGACCAGCTGTCTGCAAGGAATATAAATCCTTCCATTCTCAATCATCCAGTCAGAGCTGAAGAAGCTTCTTGGATGAGAAGCAAAACATCTTCAAAGAAAAACAAGAAAATCCAGTTGTCTCTTAAAACAAATATTTTTGGGACAACCATCAAATGATGTTCCATTGATTAGCAGCTCTTACAAGTTTTTGTGGGTTTTTTTTGTAAGCCCCCAATCTCTTTCTCTTTAATTTCCATCCATTGATCTGAGTTCTACCTTAGGAACAATTAAGAACACTCTACTCTAGCTTCTCCTATCAATTTGAAGATCTTCTCTTTTCTAAATTTAAAGATACCTATCCCTTGGGTAATGTTAATAAATAAGAGTTAATTTCTAACTTCCCACCATCTTAGTCATTCTTCTCTAGATCATCTCCAGTTTCCCAAGGTTCTTCTCAACATGTAATG
>NW_015391192.1:15782-17284 GCF_001527695.2 Protobothrops mucrosquamatus
CTCTTTACTTTCTTGCATTATTCCCCAAATGCATTCATATCACTTAACACTTTCCTCTAGATCACAATTATTCAGAATGTTGCAGTTTTTCTCAGAAGTGATTCCTATTTATTTCAGTATCAACATTCCCTGAAGCATAACATGCAGCTATTCTCAAGCTACAGATTTCTGCTTTCATATGTACCCACGACAACCTTGAGGACAGACCTTCTCAATTTGAGAACTAAATTTTAAACAGGTGCTCCCAGCACGCCAAAACATATCATGTACCTTCTAGGTGGTGAGTAGTTTAAAATTAAAAAGATAGCAATAGCAATAGCACTTAGACTTATATACCGCTCCATAGTGCTTTACAGCCCCTCTCTAAGCTTTTTACAGAGTCAGCCTTTTGTCCCCAACAATCTGGGTCCTTATTTAATGACCTCGGACAGATAGAAGGCTGAGTCAACCTTGAGCTGGTCAGGATCTGCATTCTAACCACTGCACCACTTTGGCTCTGATGCTTTGTTGTAGGACTGAGCATGCATGGTGGCGTTCCCTTTAGGTCTTTTCCCAGGCTTGCACAGAAAAAAACAACATTTTTTTTCTTAAAACTTAAGGACCCATATGCATTGCATCAGTACCTGCTCTCAAATGTCTTGTTGCACATGGGGGGTGTCCTCTCAAAATATATAATATTTTTCTGGAATACTTGCTTAATGACCAAAGCTAGCAAGGTGCTGCTACTTGCAGAAATAAGTCTATTAAAATCAACCAATTTCTTTTCTCATAGATTGCTGTCAAGAAAATGTTTTTTATTCTGTACTTCAGCACCAGATATTTCTTTTGCTAATTGCAAGTTGTTATATTTACTAGCCATGAAATGCATTTTAGCTCTGCTCCCGTAAAGACGTAATCTCAAAGTGAAATAAATGATTGTCACTTTCCATTGAGGTGCTGGGCAAATCCCACCAGTGCTCACAATTGTAGATCAGGAAGCAAATGCAAGCAATCCTTGACTTACAACAGTTTCATTTAGTGATTGTTAGAAGTTACAATGGCATTAAAAAATGACTTATGACCGTTTTTCACATGACCATTGCAGCATCCCCGTGGTCACGTGATGAAAATTCAGATGCTTGGCAACTGATTCATGCTTATGACAATTGCAGTGTCCTGGTGTCATGTGGTCTCCTTTTGCGACCTTCTGACAAGCAAAGTCAATGGGGAAGCCAGATTCGCTTTACAACGGTCTTAACAACTAACTTAACAACTGCAGTGATTCACTTAATAACTGTGGCAAGAAAGTTTGTAAAATGGGGCAAAACTCACTTAACAAATATGTCACTTAGCAACAGAAATTTGTGGTTGTAAGTGGAGGATCACTTGTGGTTGTAAGTCGAGGACCACCTGTAGCTGGACAGAAATGTGGCTGAGCAAGAATTTGTAGCCGGATTGCTGCAGACTCTTCCTGTGACATGAGGCAGGAGAGGCAGGCAATCACCTTTCTAAATAATTCTTTT
>NW_015391192.1:20326-30580 GCF_001527695.2 Protobothrops mucrosquamatus
CTGCCTACCACCCTTCAGAAGGAATTTTTTTCCACATAAAGCCTCTCTCCATTTTGCTCTGTGAAGCAAATATCAATTCTGAATTACCTGAAACACCAGGTAACAAAGGCACAGTGGGTTCTGTACAGGTAATTCTTGACTTACAACCAAAATTGAGCCCATAATTACAGCCATAAGTTGTTGCGGTTGTAAGTTGAGGAATCACGTGACCAGATTCAAAGTTACAACCATTTTTACAATGCTCCTTAAGTGAACCCTGCAGTTGTTAAGCAAACTCTGCAGTTATTAAGAAATATGATACTTGTTTAGTGAATCCATTTTCTCCAATGAGTGTTTCTTTTTTTTGCCAGAAATCAGAAGTAAATGTTGGAAACTGGCAAAGCATATTGCAAATTGTGGTTATGTAACTGCAGGATGCTGCAAATGGCCATAAAGATAAGCTGGTTGCCAAATGCCCAAAATGCAATCACATGACCATGGGATGTGTATAATGTTTGGCTGGCATAATTCTAAAAATGGGTTATAAGTAGCTCTGGGGAGATATGTCATAATTTCAAAGGTCATTAAGCAATTAGTTATAAGTAGAAAACTACCAGTATGGGAAAGATACTAGCATACTACTAGGTAGCTCAAGAATTTCAGCCTGTGTGAATAGAGAAAGTGATAATCCTCCCTCTGGAACATCATCCCTCCAGAAATTAGACTGGCCCCACTCTGACACTCTTTCGGAAGGCACTGAAGATGTGGTTCTGCCAGCAGGCCTGAGGAACCCAGAGCGGGGTGGAGGACATTAAATGGCTGTTATGAGTGTGTGTTGTTACCAGAGTGGGCGGTGGGGAGTTATTTTTTTTTAATTCTTTTATATTGTTTTTTTATTTCCTGTAAGCCACCTTGAGTTGCCATGAGCAAATAGGTGGCAATATTAAAATTTCCAAACAAACAAACAAACAACTAAATAAATAAATGCTTTCACCTGCTTGTTCTTGTTTGTGTCGTACAGAGGAATAGTCCATGTAAATGTCATGAAGCACTGCCAATTCTCCTATATTACACTCCTTAGGATATTTCTGGACCCTGTTACCACTTTCTCTCAGGATTCCCTCAGGATTTAAGGTATCTGGAAGCTGCGGAGAAATTAACAAAGTTCTGCCAGTTTCTTCTTCTAACCCAAGTGCCCAAAGACCAGTAAAGCTGCCCATTAAATTTCTGCAAAACTGGTTAACCTCCATACAAAAATAGCTCTGTGAAGCAAATATCAAATAGTTAGAACAGTGTTTCTCAACCTCAGCAAGTTTAAGATGTGTGGATTTCAACTCACAGAATTCCCAGCATGCTTCTGGGAGTTGAAGTCTATACAACTTAAAGATGTTGAAGTTTAGAAACACAGAGTTAGGATGAATGACAACTGGGAACTGGGAACTTGACTCCCATCTTTCACCCCACTAACCAACCAATAGATTAGGTGACTGGTTTATAGAGTTCCTGTGAGTTGGAAGTTCAGAAATAACCCAGCTGGCAGGATGTGGTATGAATTTGATATTATCTAAGTTGTTAAAGATGTGCATGAAAATGGGAATTTATGTATTACTGGAAGCTGCAAATTACATTCTTCTGAATGTTAATAATGGGAGAGTCGAAGATAAATTTGGAGAAAAAATGTGCAACATTTTTAATCTATACTGAAAATAGAAAGCTTGCAGGAACTTAAAAGGTAAGTCATGTGGGAGAAGAAAGTATTAGAACAAGGGTCTTCAAACTTTGCAACTTTAAGACTTGTGGACTTCAACTCCCAGAATTCCTCAGCCAGCTTTGGTTGAGAACTTCATTTAACATAACATGGTCTTTCTCCCTAGGATGCAGAACATTATTTAACACACACACACCATGCCCTGAAAAATGGCACTGTGCTATAATGATTGGGAAAGAACAGGAGTCCCTAGTTCAAATCTACCCTTAGCTATGGAAGCTCATTGGGATGACTTGAGACTAATGTTTCCCTTCAGCACTACTGTGCACCTTGGTGATGATTATGGGAAACAGCTGGAGAAGGAAGTGCTACATAGACATCCTGATCTCCCAGAGCAGGCGTCTCCAGCCTTGGCAACTTTACGACTTGTGGACCTCAACTCTCAGAATTCTTCAGTTCTGGGAGTTGAAATCCACAAGTCATAAAGTTGCCAGGGTTGGAGATCCGTCCTACAGGAAAGGCAAAATGTAAATCTATCACCACCATCAGGGCAACTGATTTGTTGCATTCAGCCCCCATCAACCCCTTCAGAAAAGAAACAAAATTCCAAAAGGAACACTTGATATTTTTTTTGTGAAAATAGACTTTAATATAATAAATTATGTTTTTAAAATAAAAACATAGCTCATCCAACGTCCCCACTCAATAACCCATACTGAACGAAAGGATTCCTTCTCCCAACAAACATGCAGAGGTACATCGGCTGCAAGAAAGGGGGACACATTTATTAAAACACACAACCATAAATCTCTCATTCATGAAATAGGGGTCACCTCTGAATAAGGGGTGCCCTTTCCCACAGGGTAGGCACATGGTCTGGCACGATGCCCACTAATCCTCACCGTTAGAACTGCTTAGTTCAGCAGCTGGAAATCTTACAAAAGGCAGACCACAGGAGAAGGACGCTGATTGAGTCTGGGCTGCCTTTTTGAGCTGCATTCATTCTACATATCTATAGCCAGAAATCTATCTAAACTTCATCTCCATACATTATAAGATGGTAGTGTTGTGTCCTGAGCCTGCAGAAGCAGGCTCGGGATGATGCGAGAGTCCCAGGCGTTTGCAAAAGCTGCCCGGGACCAGACTGAGCGGCGCTGGCCTTGCGCGCATGCACAAGGTGGGAAAAGACGGCCTGCTATTGGTTGGGATTGCCCGGGGATCCGGGGGTATAAATAGAGGCTTGTGTGCCTCTGCTCTTGTTGGTTGTTAGCTGTAAGAAACAGAGTTAGAATAAAGATTCAATAGCAACATGCATTGTCTCCTTCGCCATTATTCTCCGGACTTAACACTGGCGACGAAGGTGGGATGTAGTCTAGATAGCTAGGGAAGCTTGAAGACTCACCCAAAAGAAGTCCGGAAGAGGGACGACGGCGTTGAAGACAGCGTCTATCCTGCCAGTACAGCATCGCTGGAGGGTGAGTGCGGCTGAAGAAAACCCTGTCCCTTGATCATGGCGAAAATCGGTCGCTTATCTGAATTTGATGTCTTTCACCTGGAGAAATTGGAATCTTATGTTGCAAGGGTGGAGACTTACTTCCACGTGAATCAGATAAGAGAAGATGGACTAAAGGCTGCCACAATGTTGTGCGTTTGTGGGCAAGAAATCTTTGAGATCGCCGAGAATCTAGTTGCCCCGGCCTCGCTAGAAACTGTTTCATACTCTGATCTGAAGAAATTTTTGAAAGAACACTTCCAGCCCAAGCAATCTGTTATTGCTTGGAGGCACACATTTGAACTGAGATATCAGCGAGCTGAGGAATCAGCAAAAGAATTTATTGCAACCTTGAGAAGAGCGGCTAAACCGTATGAGTTCAAGGATCTAGAAGAAAGGCTGCACGATCGTTTTGTGTGCGGTCTGAGGAACAGAGACTTACAGCAGAAGCTGTTTGCTAAGGAAGATGTCTCTTTCCAAGATGCTCTGTGAGAGGTTATGGCAGAGGAAGCTGCAGGTGGAGCGGTAAAGAATCTGCGGCCCACTCGAAGCGCTCCAGAGACTGCCACCATCCACAAGGAGGACGTGCGGGAGGATTCGGAAGAGGATCCTGAAGATGAAGTGGACAAGCTTTATCCAACAGCCGGAAGGAGGCCCAAAGATCGTCCGGACAAAGGCCCAGCTGAGCTTCGATGCTTCAGATGCGGAGGTCGCCACAAGCGAGCGGAATGTCGGTTCCGTTCCGCCATCTGCCGAGCGTACGGAAAGAAAGGCCACATCACTGCGGTTTGCCTGGGTCGACAGAAGGTACAACCGAAGGAAGAATTGAATCTGAAAGGTACCAGGGTCCCCAGCCAAAACAGGGTGGGTTTCTGTGCAACACGCAGGAATATATTAAGAATAGGCACACACAAACCCCTTAAAAAGAAATTGTCCCTTAAAGTAAGATTGCAAGGAGTTCCATTGTCGATGGAACTAGACACGGGGTCTGCCCTATCTATAATTTCCCTCAACACATTTCACAAAATCTGCAGCAGCAGTGGCCAGCGAGCTTCGCTAAGGCCTTCTAATGTAATTCTTACTGATTTTCAAAATTCCAAGGTGTACGTTAAGGGGGAGGCCACCCTTAAGGTACAGTATAAGAATTTTGAAGGCCCCTTAGACGTGCTGGTTGTTGGGGGTGAGCGCACGAGTCTGATCGGACTCGATTGGTTCGAGGCCTTAGGAATCCAGGTAACAGGGCTGCACAAATTGCAAATGGAGACCCTTGCAGACGTCTGCAAGGAGTTTGCAGATGTGTTCAGTTCTGAGCTAGGATCCTACAAGGGACCTCCAGTTTCACTAAAGCTAGACTCAGCTGTACAGCCCATAAGGGTTAAACCTAGGAGAGTACCATTTGCTCTTAAGGGCAAGATTGATGCTGAACTGGACAAGTTGCTCCAGCAAGGCATCCTAGAGCCTGTAGACTCCAGCCCGTGGGAAACCCCCATTGTAACGCCTTTAAAGGCAAATGGGGACATTCGTATTTGTGCAGACTACAAGTGCACACTAAATAAGGCCCTACAGCAACATGCTTATCCTGTGCCTGTAGTGAGTCACATTTTGGCTTCCCTTAAAGAGGGTAAGATTTTTGCAAAGCTTGACCTTGCTCAAGCGTATCAACAGTTGCCTGTTGATGATGCAGCAGCAGAGGCTCAAACTATTGTTACCCATAGAGGGGCTTTCAAGGTGAAAAGGTTTCAGTTTGGGGTGAATGTAGCCCCTGGCATTTTTCAAAGTGTAATGGAAAACACCCTGAGGGGTATTCCTGGTGTGTGTCCTTATTTTGATGACGTCCTCATCGCAGGGGACTCAGCTCAAACGCTGGCAGAGAGGTTAAGGGCTGTCTTGCTTCGTTTCCGAAGAGCAGGCCTTAAGTTAAAACAGGACAAATGTAAGATTGGTGTCCATTCCACTGATTTCCTGGGGTTCAAGATAGATGCTCAGGGCATCCACCCATCTGATGCTAAGCTCAAAGCTATTCAGCAGGCTCCTAGTCCTAAGTCTAAGGGTGAATTACAAGCTTTTTTGGGGTTATTGAACTTCTATCATGCTTTTCTGCCTCATAAAGCTGCTATTGCTGAGCCTTTACACAGACTTTTAGATAAAAACGCCTGTTGGCAGTGGACCAAAGTCCATGAAGCTAGTTTCAATGAGGGTAAGGCCTTGCTTACATCCAACGCGGTACTAGCTCATTTTAATGAGCAGTTGCCAGTGTGCCTGGCTTGTGATGCTTCCCCCTATGTTGTGGGTGCTGTGCTTAGCCATCTGATGGCTGATGGGACTCAGGTCCCTGTGGCATATTATTCTAGGACATTGTCTGCTGCAGAGCGTAACTATGCTCAAATTGATAGGGAGGCTTTGGCTATTGTGGCTGGAATTAAAAAATTCCATGATTTTATCTATGGCTGCCATTTTACGGTCTTTACTGACCACAAGCCTTTGCTGGGGTTGTTTACTACATCCAAACAAACCCCACACATCCTTTCCCCTCGCATGCTGCGATGGTCCATTTTTTTGTCGGCGTATGACTATTCTCTAGTTCACAAACCTGGCAAAGAAATGGGTCATGCTGATGGCTTAAGTAGGCTGCCATTGCCTGCTGTGGAGCCTGATCCTGCCCCTGCTGTGCACATATTGTCCATTCAGGATTTGCCGGAGTGTCCCCTTAATGCTAGGGATGTGGCTGCTGAAACTGCCACTGATCACACGCTTCAACGCGTGCTGACATGGGTGCTGTCACGTTGGCCTGACAGATGCCCAGAGGAGGATTTCCAACGCTTTTGGGTCAAGAGGCACGAATTGTCCACGTTCAATGGCTGCCTCCTCTGGGGTTCTAGAGTTGTGATTCCGGCCTCATTGAGGTCGAGAATCTTAGTTTCCTTACATGAGGGTCACCCTGGGATTGTCAGGATGAAAGCGCTTGCACGCAGCCATTTGTGGTGGCCTGGCATTGATAAAGCCATTGAGGCCCAGGTACATGGGTGTCATACGTGTCAGCAGTCCAGACCGGAAATGCCTCAGGCCCCTGTTCATCGGTGGGAGGAAACACACACTCCATGGTCTAGAATCCATATAGATTACGCTGGGCCCTTTCAGGGACAATTCTTCCTGGTTGTTGTGGATAGCCATTCCAAATGGCTGGAGGTTGTGCCTGTGTCTTCCACCACTACTGCCAAGACCATCCAGGTGTTGAGAAACATTTTTGCTGCCCATGGTCTGCCAGATATTTTGGTGTCAGATAATGGTCCTCAATTTACTTCTACTGAGTTTCAGGTTTTCCTACAAGCCAACATGATTCACCACGCAACTTCCGCTCCATTCCACCCTTCCACCAACGGTCTGGCTGAACGGATGGGCCGTGTCGCCAAGGACGCTCTCAAGAAACTGACTTATGGCAACTGGCATCACAGGTTGGCTGACTTCCTTCTAGCCCATCGTACTACTCCGTGCACTGCCACGGGTAAGTGCCCGACTGAACTCCGTTGGGGTCGCCGGCTTGTGACTAAATTGGACAGGCTGCATCCGGAGCGAGTAGCTTCACAGGTGTCCCAGCCGTGCCCACCACGGGTCCTTCAAGTGGGTGATCCTGTCTGGACCAGGAATTACGGGCTGGACACCTCTGGGTCCCGGCTGTGGTCTGCAAGGTCTCGGGGCCTCTGTCCTACGAGGTGTCCTTGGATGACGGCCGCGTTCTTCGCTGCCATATTGATCAACTACGTGTGAGGCGGGACTTGCCTCGAGTTCCTCCTCAGTTTTCTCTGGAGGGGGAGGAGGAATGGGAAATGCATTCTGGGAATCAGCATCAGCAGCCAGCACTGGCTGTTGAGGACACCATGAGTACGCAACCCCCAAATTCCACAAGTGCTCCAAATAGGAATTCATGGGGCAGGGGGCACACATACACCCCCACACTCACTCCAGCCTGGGAGTCACACCGGAGGTATCCTCACTACCCACAACTCATGAACAATACTCCAGACAAGGAGACTGACTGGGAGCATTCTCATAACTCACAACATACAAGAGAGCATGCACAACAGCTTGGGGACTTGCCCTTTTCAGCAATTGCTCACAGAAGGAAGTCCCCACGCATTAGGGCTAACAGGGAGGTATCCTTGGACCCTATCACTACAGAAAGGAGCCAGGAAAATTACACACCTTCAGGAAACAAGGAGATGAGTTCAGAGGGCTCAGAAAGCTCCCTAAGAGGCGGGTCGACCAGGTATAGTGAACAGCAGAGTCCTGACTACCTGAGCCTAGGAGGCGAGCAGGGAAGTCCGGCAGCAGTCATAGGACAGCCGCAGTGTAATTCACCTAGTGTGGAAAGCAACGGTGGGGACCCTTCAAGCTCCCCAGATCTGAGAAGGTCGCTACAGGTCAAAGGCCCACCCAAATACCTTGCAGATTATGTGAGGTGAGCAAGAGTTAGAGAAATCTGGACAAGAGGTCCAGGTTGGTTAGCTCTTAGGAAAAAGGGTTCGGCGCATTGGTTCTCAGAACGATAGAACAACCCTATGTTTCTCACACTCTGTGCATTTGATGCAAAAGTTAGCAAACACATACTCTACCAAAGGTGGCGTCCATGTTGGGCGCAGCATTATTTTATCTAGGGGGGAGGGGTGTTGTGTCGTGAACCTGCAGAAGCAGGCTCGGGACGATGCAAGAGTCCCGGGCGTTTGCAAAAGCTGCCCGGGACCAGACTGAGCGGCGCCGGCCTTGCGCGCATGCGCAAGGCGGGAAAAGACGGCCTGCTATTGGTTGGGATTGCCCGGGGATCTGGGGGTATAAATAGAGGCCTATGTGCCTCTGCTCTTGTTGGTTGTTAGCTGTAAGAAACAGAGTTAGAATAAAGATTCAATAGCAACATGCATTGTCTCCTTCGCCATTATTCTCCGGACTTAACAGGTAGCATTTTGGGGAATTTTTTATCGATGTATCAGATAAATGTTATGATCTAGAGTCTGGACATGTTACAACTATTTGGAGATGTGAGTAGTCCCTAACTGAGGGTAAGCCTGGCTTTCTGATCCTCTCGTCTTTAGTCAGTAACAATCTGTGGATCAAAAGACAGTGGGCATTTCAAAGCCTCCCTAATGAAAAAGCAAAGATTGAAAACAGGGATGTAGGGTAGGGGGGAAAATATCTCCTTCCTGGAAGATCTTGAGTAGCTGGATAATTTGGAGGCTTATGAGATGCTGCCCCCAGATCATAGCTGGCATTGTGGGAGCTCCCAGGACATATCTGGAGCAGAAGTGATGTTTACCCCATACATGGTACTTTGTAGGAGCATAGTTGCATGATGCAACATGTTAATGAGATTTTATATTCAGATAGATAGCACAAAAAGAGAACTTGCTGTATCGAAACAAGAATCCACATGAAGACAGTTGTGTGAATCTTCCACTGGCAAACACGAAGACTCAGGCAGGAACTCCTGGGTAATATCTATTCAACCACCCTTCAGCCATCCCCACCCAAATTAGATCCTTGACTGATTCTTTCTGGGAAGGACAATTCCCAGGGGGAAAAAATGTCCACTTCCAACAGGTTGAGGAGAGACGATAAAAAAAAGTTCTGGATTGAGAGAAGTGATATGCTGAGAGAAAAGGCCTAAGAAAGCAGCTTTGATTTCCAAAACTAGGGAGATACTTTCTGGCAGAAAGATAAAAAGAGAACATCCACTGACCTACATTACAGCCAATACCACACGCTGGAGAAGTGTTTGTGAGTAACATGTCTCTACAGAACCCCCTTTCTGGAGCTCATACTTGCTTCCCAAACCACTTGACACATCTTGCAATCCATGGAAATAAAAGCCATTGTGGATTACATCATGATTCATTTCTTTTTTTACTGCAACATTCTTTGGCAGCTGAACTCAGCACCATCCTTCTTGCTTGACCTGGGGTGAATTCCCCCTCCCCCTTCAGAAATATGTTCTTCTTCTTACTCCGAAGGGCAGGTGTCAGGGTTGAGAGGCCCAAGAGACTCCCAACCTTGAGACTCTGAGGCAGTGGATGGTCCAGGTGCTAAGCAAAAATGGAAGGTATATCAGATGATCTACTGGATACCACTGTGAAATAAAAAGAAAGTGAATATGAGAAACAAAATATTGCATGTATCTCACACTGTGTCCTTACCTCAACAATAAATAATTCAATATCCAAAATAATTTCAAGCTTTACAAATAAATCTGATATCCATTTCAGTTTTAACTAAAACCACTGCTGGATTATAACAATACTTGGGTTTGCATTTCATTCAAATTTAGATTTTGTGTGTGTGTGTGTGTACAGAGCCTATACTTCATGGAAAAATCTAATTTGAATCTATTTTCAGAATTGATTACATTTATTATACATATTGTCAATCTTACTGGTGGTGATAAGATGTTTTGGTCTTTTTGTTTCCTTTATGGCATTTTGAGTGTCTCTTTTGAATGATATGTAGGTGTTGTTTAATCTCTATGTGCCATCATTATAGGAATGATTACTGCAAGTGGGAACTAATTTATTCTGCAAGTAAGAGCTATCAAGCAATCTCTTCATTAAATCTAAAAGACAAGGAACAGGGTGGTTTGATTGCTTAGTTGCCATTAGAAGTAGAGAGAGCCCAGGGTGGAATGAACACGCAATTCCATCCAGTAGGAAATTGTTCACCTAGCAACTCCAGAAAAACATATTACAGAAGATCTGGTTTTGCAACAACAACCCTTGCACTACAGAATGAAGGTTATGACAGGTGACCACATGGGTACAAAACGGATCTGGGAGTAGCACAAATGCTGTATGCAGAGGGGTTTCTGCCCATTACTGCATGTACTTGTCAAAGGAACAAGAGTTCTTTCTGAAGAAAAGCAGATACTCCCTTTACAAGCTGGAACACTCAAATTCCTGTTTTTTGCTGACATCAGTGATACTTTCTGTTGTTGTTGTTAGTTGCAAAGTCATGTCTGACCCATCGTGACCCTATGGACAACGTTCCTCCAGGCCTTCCTGTCCTCTACCATCTTCTGGAGTCCATTAAAAAAAAA
>NW_015391192.1:32727-36166 GCF_001527695.2 Protobothrops mucrosquamatus
CACCCCGGCTATCACGTCAGCCAGCTCAGGCAGGGCCGTTGACACATAGCAGGGGGCCAGGTATATTATCAACAGGCCCACTTGCACCCCTTGCCCCCACTTCACAAGGAGGGACTCTGCACCGTCTATCTGAGGCACAGTGGCCTCCCTTGGACACAGGCTCTCCCTTATAATGACCGCTACCCCCCCGCCCCTACCCTGGGCCCTCGGCTGATGGAATGCCTGGAAACCCGGTGGGCACAGATCAACAAGGGGAACTCCCCCTTCTATGCCCAACCAGGTCTCGGTGATACCTGCCAGGTCCGCTACATTTGGAATATACATTTGGATACTTTTTTTTAGTAGATACTCACCAAACACCACTCCTTCATTCTTGGGTCTTTCAGTGACCTACTTATATATTCTCTCTACTTTCTTGCCTTATTCCCCAAATGCATTCATATCACTTAATAGGAAACACTTTCCTCTAGATCACAATTATTCAGAATGTTGCAGTTTTTCTCAAAAGTGATTCCTATTTATTTCAGTATCGACATTCCCTGAAGCATAACATGCAGCTATTCTCAAGCTACAGATTTCTGCTTTCATATGTACCCACGACAACCTTGAGGACAGACCTTCTCAATTTGAGAACTAAATTTTAAACAGGTGCTCCCAGCACGCCAAAACATATCATGTACCTTCTAGGTGGTGAGTAGTTTAAAATTAAAAGGATAGCAATAGCAATAGCACTTAGACTTATATACCACTCCATAGTGCTTTACAGCCCCTCTCTAAGCTTTTTACAGAGTCAGCCTTTTGTCCCCAACAATCTGGGTCCTTATTTAATGACCTTGGAAGAATAGAAGGCTGAGTCAACCTTGAGCCGGTCAGGATCTGCATTCTAACCACTGCACCACCATGGCTCTGATGCTTTGTTGTGGGCCTGGGCATGCATGGTGGCGTTCCCTTTAGGTCTTTTCCCAGGCTTGCACAGAAAAAAACAACATTTTTTCCTTAAAACTTAAGGAGCCATATGCATTTCACCAGTACCTGCTCTCAAATGTCTTGTTGCACATGGGGGGTGTCCTCTCAAAATATATAATATTTTTCTGGAATACTTACTTAATGACCAAAGCTAGCAAGGTGCTGCTACTTGCAGAAATAAGTCTATTAAAATCAACCAATTTCTTTTCTCATAGATTGCTATCAAGAAAATGTCTTTTGTTCTTTACTTCAGCACCAGATATTTCTTTTGCTAATTGCAAGTTGTTATATTTACTAGCCATGAAATGCATTTTAGCTCTGCTCCCGTAAAGAAGTAATCTCAAAGTGAAATAAATGATTGTCACTTTCCATTGAGGTGCTGGGCAAACCCCGCCAGTGCTCACAATTGTAGATCAGGAAGCAAATAAAACCTTACTTTTCTCTACATTAAATTTCATTTTGTTAAATAGATCCCAGTGTTCAATTCTGTCGAGATCCACCTGGATCTTGAGCCTATCTTCTGGGGTGTTGGCTATTCCTGCCAGTTTAGTGTCATCTGCAGATTTGATGTCCCGTGCTATTCCCTCATCTACATTGTTTATGAAGATGTTGAGTTCTGGGCGTAAAACAGAACTTTGGGGTACACCACTGCTTACTTCCCTCCATGTAGATGTAGACATTCTTTTTTTTTAAAGAAAAAATTATTGATTTTCTAATTTTACATTTAAATATTTAAAAAGCAATGTGGCAGCTGAGTTAATTGATGATTCAATAACATACAAGTATCTTTAGTACAAATCTCAAACTACTACATTAATATAATAATAATAATAATAATAATAATAATAATAATAATAATAATAATAATAATAATAATAATAATAATAATAATAATAAAGTTGGAAGGGACCTTGGAGGTCATCGAGTCCAACCTTACACCATTTTGGACAAATGGCTGTCCAGTCTCTTCTTAAAAATTTCCAGTGTTGGAGCATTCACCACTTCTGGAGGCAGGTTGTTCCACTGGTTAATTGTTCTAACTGTCAGGAAGTTTCTCCTTAGTTATAGATTGCTTCTCTCCTTTTTTAGTTTCCATCCATTGCTTCTTGTCTTGTCTTCAGGTGCTTTGGAGAATAGCTTGACTCCCTCTTTTTTGTGGCAGCCCCTGATGTCCTTCTATCATGTCCCCCCTTGTCCTTCTCTTCGTTAAACTAGACATACCCAATTCCAGCAACCGTTCCTTATATGTTTTAGCCTCAGTTCCCTGTTGCTCTTCTCTGTACTCTTTCTAGAGTCTCAACATCTTTTTTACATCGTGGTGACCAAAACTGGATGCAGTATTCCAAATGTAGCCTTACCAAGGCATTGTAAACTGCAAATTTGATGAGTTCCCCATCTATCCACTCATCCAAATCGTTGATGAAGATGTTGAAGAGCCCTGGCCCCAGAACAGAGCTCTGTGGCACCCCACTACACACTTCCCTCCATGTAGATGCAGTTCCATTGAGGACCACACGCTGAGTACGGCCGGTCAGCCGAATCCATCTGGTGGTGATGCTGTCTAACCCACATTTTTCTATCTTATCGAGTAGTAGGTTGTGATCTACTTTATCAAATGCCTTACTGAAGTCCAAGTAAATTATATCCACAGCATTCCTCTGAGCCACTAATTGTGTCACTTGGTCAAATGCAATAAGATTTGTCTGGCAGACTTCCGGTGAGCAGGCGACCTCGTCGGATGCAGTTGTAGCTGCCTCCCGCCTGTTTTCACGTAAAAGCCGTTTTGACAGCGAGCATTAGCTGTCAAACGGCTTGAGACCTTTCCCCCGGGCATAAGGGGATCGGTGAGCTGCCTGGGGTAGGAGTTGAGTTCCTGAGTCGTCCGATCTGGACGATGTAGGTTAGAACTCCTCCGGAGCCCCGAGGACCCTCCGCGATCCAGGACGCCTTCACTTCGGCGAAGCTAGAAGCCGCCGCCACCGCTGCAACTTAAATTTAACTGTGAGTGACTATACGCAGACAAACCGACCCTGGAAGTTTGTTCTTTACTTTGGACTTTACTCTGACTTGAGCTATTTTGATCTTCCCTATACTTGGGTTGGATTGTGCGAAAGTGAACTTAAAATGGCGATGAATGATACTTTCTAGCGAGAAGAAGTGAAAGTGATTTCCGGTTTGGAACTTTTGTTACTTTCAACACTTTCACTATCTGCCTTGGACTAATTGTTTAAAAGACTCTCATATAGATTGAAATTTTAATATTGTTAATATGGATTCGAGAAGATTGGTGCCAACAACTGCAAAACCAATTTCATCTCCGACTTCTCAGCCGCTTCAACCAATTCCTAAGCCGGTCTCACATCCTCCACCCCCGCCATCTTCTTCACCCCCGCCGCCCTCTGGTAAAGAATTACAGGACTTTATGTTTCAAATGACAGAGATGTTTCAAAAAATGGATGCTAAAATTGAAAAT
>NW_015391192.1:38143-40119 GCF_001527695.2 Protobothrops mucrosquamatus
CCAGATGCAACTTTTTTTCATATGTGGTGGACTTGTAAGGTCATTAAGGCCTTTTGGGTACAACTATGGTGGAACTTACAGCAGATTTTTAAAAAAAGGATTATTTTTCTTCCACAGTTGTTTCTTTTAGGTATTGTGCAAGATTTAGATGCAAAAGAAATAAATTTGATGCTTTATTGTTTATCTGCTGCCCGATTGCGAATAGCCCAAAATTGGAAGAGCCCAATTCTGCCTACGATGGGAGACTGGAGATTGAAAGTTTCGTATCTTGCTGAAATGGCAAAGATTTCGGCTTACTTGAAGAACCATTCAAATGAACAATTTTTATCAATATGGAGAAGATGGATTGTTTATATTCAAAAGAAATATAGAGTGGTAGAATATAATTTAGGTTTTTAGATTTTTTTAAGTTTGTTTATTTCTATCCTTTCTGGTAGATTAAGATATTCTGTGGAGTTAGAGATATTAGTATTTGTTTACTTTTACTTTTATATGAATATTATCCTGGGATTAGGTTTGGGAAGTCTGGGGGGGTGGGGGGTTTTTGATTGTTTATTGTGATTACCTATGATTGTTTTTTTTTTATGATGGAAAAATAAATAAAATTTTCTAAAAAAAAAAAAAAAAGATTTGTCTGGCATGATCTGTTTTTGACAAACCCATGTTGGCTTTTAGTAGTGATTTTGTTTGCCTCTAGGTATTCACTGATTTCCTCTCTTTTCCCCTTAGTATTTACTGTCTCGTATTTAAACTAATACAATTCTTATTATATCGATTAAATAAAGATAACTTTCTTACATTTATCAATAATTTTAGGTTATACATATCCTAGTTACTTTAACATTCAATCTTTATAGACAATCAATGTCCTAATTAGTTTTTCCCAAGTTTTAGTTTCCCATTAATATTTAAATGTAACATTTAATATTTATAGTTTCCAAGTTTTAAATAACCACAGTTCCCTTTATCACAATTCATCGCAAAATCTAATGTTCAGGATACATGTCTTATCTATTTGAATATATTCTATTTCTCACCATCTTACATCAACTAATTAATAATACAGTATAACATTCTTATTTTCTGTTAATTTCCAAATGTCTTAAATTTAGTAACCAAAATTTCTCTTATTTCAACATCTTCTCTTTTTCTCTTGATATCTACTATCTCATATTTAAGTTAGTAGTTTTTATTATAACAGCTAAGTAAAAACATATTTATTACATTCATCAATAGATTTTTAGCTTATATATATCTTAATTACTTTTACATTCAACCTTTATAAACAAATCAATATTCAAATTTAACTATTAATATTTATACTTCCAAGTTTTAAATGACCAAAGTTTTCTTTATCTCAGCTCATAACAAAATCTAGTATTCAAAATACACATCTTATCTATTTGACTATGTTCTATTTTAATTCTCACTGATGAGTCTAAACCTCAATTTCCTTCAGTCTTATTCTATCTTTCTTTCTTTGCCAACTCGCCTTCCATGTCCGTGCTTTTAAGTCATCAAATAAGTCTCCCTGTGTTGTTATGTATATTGTTTGAAGTAAAAAAAGCCATCCGGTCGCCATTTTTTTGGAAGGACTGACAAATTGTCTCTCTATTCTTCCATCTCGACGTAGTTGTCCTGAAATGTTTATCTTCCCTTCAGTCTGTTTTCTTCTTGATCCTCAGGTTTCTTCTGGTTTATATAGAAAGTCTTTTCCCTTTTCCATGTTGTCAGTCCCTTTTCTAGCTTTTTCATTAACTGTGTTTGTTTTTTTTTAAAGAAAATTTTATTAATTTTTATAATTAAACAATAAGTAATATGATGCATTTATAATACAAACATACACAAAAAAAACAATCCAAATCAATACATTATCAGAAACGCTCAGCAGTTCCCGACCTGCCTCCGCCCTCATCCACTTGCCTTTCCTTCCTACCTCTAACCCACAACCACTCCTCCTTCCTCCTTCCCCTTCT
>NW_015391192.1:43889-45288 GCF_001527695.2 Protobothrops mucrosquamatus
GGGAACTGCTGAGCACAATATGGGAGGAAAGAGTGGTGGTCATTGTCAATGATTATAGGCTCCTATCAGACTGATTGATTTCTCAAATTTATATGACTTAAATAATTCTGGGTGGCTAACAAAAAATAAAAACAAAACACAAATCTAAAAAGAATTTTAAAAAATAGCCAAGCAAAATTTTATTCATTTCTTTGTTCATTTATGTAATTGAATTATTGATATGGCTGCCCAACTATTTAATGCCTCTGGGTATCATACAATCAAAAGCAGTAATAAAATACTGATAAAATACAAATGGGAAACTCCAAATGTGGAAAATAACAATCACTCTAGTCTAACCGAAAATAAGACAAAGGAATAGCCATTCACTTAAGAACCATGTTTCTAAGGCTCTTTTAAAAAGAGCTAAGTTTGGGCCAGAGGAATCTTGAAGAGAGAAGCAGGTGCTGTTCCAAAGCATAGATACTGCAATTGAGAAAAGTAATCAACAAAGAACAATTTATATAAAACAGATTCCACTAACCACCTGGCCTTTAAAGCCTGAAGGAAGATCCAGTTTTTTAAGGCCTTCTGAAACACTAACAGAGTTGGGGAATGTTTGCAGGGCCAACACTATTATAGAAAAGTCATGCCGCTCAGGTCTCATAGGATGACACTTCTTTACCAAACGGACCTGGAGCATGCCCACTCTGTGGTCCACAGGTGTCTATCAGGTCTCCAGGGCCTGTGATATGGAGGGCTTTAAAGGTGATGACCAGCACTGGAATTGCACCTGAAAAAGTACTGGAAACAGCTTAGCACAGAACGTTGGTGTTAAAAAAACATACTTTGTTATACCCAAGCATTTGAGAACCAACTGCAGCTTCCAGACACTTGTAGGCTGTTGAGAGATTTTTGGTCAAGCTGACTCTATACCAGGGCTAGGACATTCTGGTGTGGATTTTAGCACTAATGATGAATTCAAACATTCTGCAGGACTTGAAGTTAGTATAGCTACCATCTGCAAAACCATCACCAAATGGAAGAGTCCGTTGCTTGTAACAGATAACCTGGTCCTCCTCCTTCTTCGGGTTGGCAGTGAACCATCAGATCTAAGTTGGAAATTGAATCTATTCATTTCTGAATTCATGGTGTTATAAACTAACCAAACAGGCTAGGATGAGACAAGTTAAGCTACAAAGAAGTTAACTGAAGTTACAACCAACCAGGGCTTTTTTTCTCGGAGAAAAGGTGGCGGAACTCAAACCTGGCCACGCCCTCATCAAACCCTAGGACCGCCCCTTTAGAGAACAGGAATGCAAGTAAAATTTGGGAGGGGCTATTTCCGGTGTGGGAGGGGCTATTTCCGGTGCGGCCGGCCCGGAAAAAGGTGCCGGAACGCGGTTCCGCCGCGTTCCGG
>NW_015391192.1:48934-51708 GCF_001527695.2 Protobothrops mucrosquamatus
CGGAGAAAAGGTGGCGGAACTCAAACCTGGCCACGCCCTCATCAAACCCTAGGACCGCCCCTTTAGAGAACAGGAATGCAAGTAAAATTTGGGAGGGGCTATTTCCGGTGTGGGAGGGGCTATTTCCGGTGCGGCCGGCCCGGAAAAAGGTGCCGGAACGCGGTTCCGCCGCGTTCCGGCTGAAAAAAAGCCCTGCAACCAACTATTCTTTATGCACACTGTCAAGGCAATCAGTAAATTACCAACACTGTTTCTGATGGTCTCCCATAGAAATATTTTTCAAGTTCAGCCAAAATGGTTAGTTGTTTTTCCCTGCTGTGACCAAAGCTCACCAAAAGAAATGGTTTTCTTTGATTAATCCTTCAGCTTTTGGCTCACTAAAGCATTATTTTTACTTCCTCAAGTCATTTTTATTATTTCTATTATGATTCCTATCATTATTCATCTATTGCAATTTTTCACCTTTTTTGGCAGATATTGGTGGGAGAACCGTGACGTCTTCACTTCATGGCAGCGCCGTGCTCTGAGAAGTGATTCATTTTCCCGTGTCATTTGTGACAACACACATTAAAGAAGTGTCCAGGGACATTTTCAAAATGAACCGCTATCCAAGAGATTTTGTGAGCTGTGGTAAAATCAAGAGTCTGGATTTGTCAGCTTGGAAAGAATAGAACAGCAGAAGGATGAGACAGGAAGTGTGGGACAGGACCTTGAATCTGCAGTGAGGACCAGGAACCCAGGCGACTATAGCCCCTTTCTCTCATACTCTAGTCTAAAACATAAAACAGAATGCTGCTAACCAGCTTCCATTGTCAAGGACAGTTTATTTTAGGTGGAGTACTATAAACCGGATGCTGAGAATCAAATAGGATGGGCAATAAACAAACCCTATAAGTAAATACATAAAAAGTTGAGGTCACCCTGTACAGTACTGCGTATTTGTTAGAATCCTGACTAACTTCCCCAACTACCACATTTTCCTGAAGTAAAAAAAAAATTGGAACAGTTGCACTATTTCCAGATGGGAGCATTCATGGGGGGTGTGGGTGGGGGCAAAAAGGCCAGGATAACCAGTCAAAGGACTTTCTTAATGTATCAAGTGAACAAAATTCTCAGCCCAACTCACCTTGTAACTCACCTTACAAGGCTCTTGTTGTGGGGAAAATAGGAGGAGGAAGTGTGTTGGATATGTTCACCACCTTGAGTTATTTGTAAAAGTAATAAAGTCAGGGTATTAAATAAATAAAATGTGTAAGAAAAGGGTGAGGTTTTGATCCCACAATATTGGGAGACTCTTGTAGAGAGTTGGTGCCACAACTGAGCACTGTTATGTTGTCTGTCAACTCTCCCATAGGGAAGGAACCTTCAACATACCCAGCTTGATCTGTAGTTTTTCTACAGACCAAAACTAGCACATTGAATTGTAGCCAGAACCTATTGGGAACCATTGCAGAATCAGTACATGTTATGTGTGAGTAGGAGCTTTCATCTGCCAGCAAACAGGCTACTTCATTTTGCAACAACAGCTGTTTTTGAATAATCTTCAATGGTAGCAGCATGTAAAGGGCATTCTGATAATCTAATCACTGCCCTGAGCTTCTGTTCCATGAAGCTATTTTGTTAGCCAACAATGAGAACTCAAACATTGGATCAGGTGCATTGTGTTAACTTTGACCCTTAAGAACAATCTGAATCAGGAAGTAGACATTTTCATTCTCTTTAGAATAAGCTTTTTACTGGGGTTCTGAAAAATTTACAGACAGGAAGCTGGATTTAAATACTTCTCTACAGTTATGTATACAAAATAATGGCATTAGTTGGGCAATGTATAAGGATTAACAGTTTGTTGCTTAAAATCAGTGTTGTATTCTAATAGTTTCTTAGGCATAGCTGGGAGAAAGATCTGATTATTTTTTAAAGTGAACTGTTGATAGGATCACATTATTAATAAAAATGGATAAATACAAAGACCTGTGTCAATACTTTTTGAATTCAGAAATATAAAAAGGTAATATGTCTGTAGGCTGCTGTTTTATGTGGTACAATATTGTCTGATTAGTATTTGTTCTTCTGGTTTTATGTTAAATATATCTCCCTAAAGCACAATAAATATGCATTGACCCTCATTTCTCTCCAGATTCAAACTTTCTGGATTAGAAATGTGCAAATGAGCATATATTTAGAATAGAATAGAGCTGGAAGGGACCTTGGAAGTCTTATAGTCCAGGACTTTTCAACCAGTGGTACGGGCACCACCTGTGGTACATTGGCATCTGGCAGGTGGTACGCGACCATCCTAGAAAAGTGGTAGCAGGGGAAGGGAATGAGCTGAACCGGTGGCAGCACCGCACAAGCCTGAGCAAGAGATAGCTGGAGCTGCAGGGCTGTCAGGGCTCAGTGGAAGTGCCAGGATCAGTGCCGCTTTCCAGCTGATCGGTGCTTCTTTGGGGCTGTCAGGGCTCAGTAGAAGCACCAGGATCAGCGCCAGGCTCCAGCTGGAGCTCGGCGCTGATCCTGATGCTTCTGCTGAGCCCTGAAGAAACACCAATCAGCTGGAAAGCCACACTGATCCTGATGCTTCTGCTGAGCCCAGAAGAAGCACCGATCAGCTGGAATGTTGCAGCATCTCCAGGGTCTTGTGATTTACATTCAGATGCTTGGCAACTGATTCATATTTATGACGGTCACAGTGTCCCAGGGTCATGTGAAGTGACCAAAACCTGCTGCAACCACCCAGCAGATGGGGGGAATAAAAACCAAACACCCCCCACCCC
>NW_015391192.1:58702-61377 GCF_001527695.2 Protobothrops mucrosquamatus
TTGGCAGCGATCCACAACCTCTGCTTTTTGCTACAAAATGGCAACACTCTACTCTTGTTACCTGCTAGACCGTGATCTCGGCCACGCTGCATGTTCAACGCTGGCAGATCCAATCCTAATTTTTCAACTTGTTGGAAGAGTCGGTCTCGCAGAGCCTCTACTACTATCTGATCTTGTCTCGGTTGTTTGGCTGGTGTACTTATTTGGTCTCGCAGGATGGGATCGATGCCTCCTGGAAGAGAGAGGAAATAACGTTGAAAAGCAATGCCCATCTGTAGATCTCAGCCTAGCATTTGAGTGGGTAGCCTGAGGTCTTCACAGCTGAGCTGAAGAACTCTGCTGAACCAGCAGAAAACTCAAGGGGTATAAAATTTGATGATTTCTGGACAACTCCAATCTTTATGATGATAGGGAATATTAAGGACAAAAATTGGTGGATTCCCCTGGATTTCTTATTTCTCCCATCAAACATTACCGCACAGTGGAAAAAACACCCACTGAATACTGTCTTTGCTGTGGTGTGAAACTGAGACGAGGAGGAAGCAATCACTAGATTTTGACAGCTAAACTAGTTGATTTAGCTCAGTCACATTTTCATATAGGTTTTGTGTAGGTGCATTGAAGCAGAGACTTCTTTATTATTCCCATTTTTTAACCTTATTATCTTTAAACATTATTTAATCTTAGAAGATTAAATTTATACATAATTTATATGTCCACCCATCTCATAGATATGACTCTGGGTAGTTAACAAAAATAACAACAAAATAAACAGTAAAAACACCAAAATTTAAAAAACAACATTAATAGCATGAGGACATTTATAGCAGTCCACATTCAAATCAGCCATGAAGCGAATTCACACATACTGTCGGGGCCCCAGGCTAGATGGCAAAGCCAAGCTTGTTAAGGTCTGATAAAAGACCAGCAGGGTCAGGGCAAGTCTAACCTCAGAGGGGAAAATACTCCAGAAGATGGGCACAATGGCACAAAAGTCTCTGTTTCTGGTCAGATGAAATTCTCCTGTGGGATGGAACCCGGAGCGTGTTACTCCTTTTGGATCTAACAAGGTGGGTAGACACCAGTGGAGAGAGTAAGTAATCCAGCCCCAAGTTATGAAGAGCTTTCAAGATTGCCGCCAGCATCTTGAATTCACCCAGAAGCATACCAGTAGCTAAAGAAGCTCCTGAAGCAATTGTGTCTCGGCTGCCAAACATCCACAACTGTCTGTGCCATTGCAATTTGTGGCAGATTACGCTTCGACATACTTTTCATGGGCAGCCCCATGTAGAGCATGTGGCAGTAACCCAATCAAGAGGTGACTAAGGCATGAGTTACTGTGAGCTGGGCCTCTTAGTCCAGGAATGGACACAACTCGTACACAATACAAAACTACGTAAAGGGCGTGGTGGATATAGCTACCATCTACTCTAAATGGCACCTGCGAATTCAGGAGAATGCCCAGATTGTGCTACCCAAGAACTGACCAGGTCCATTTCAGCTTCATTGTTTGAGATCAGCCAAAAGTGACCACTTGCTGGGACTTACCTTCTTGGATAACTCTCCATGTAGCAAAGAACTCATTTTCTAAGGGTATTTCACTCACAACTCGGTAACGGCTGTCTAAGCGAGACACAGTTGGCCGCACTGAATTATGTCCAAAACGGAAACCATTGGTAAAGACGTTAGAAATTCGGGGATCCACAGAGTCATTGTAGCCTCTGTAGGAAGGCAGAGCACTAGAATCCCCCAGTAGGGCAGGTATATATTCTGTATAGGTGATTTTCTAGAGCAAAAGGACAAAAAGAAGAGTCAACCTATTGGAAGAAAGCAATTAATTAGTAATGATTATCACTAATACTACACTGAATATTAGAAGCAGAAGACCAGTCTTCCTCAATGTGATGCTATGAGGTTTGTTCTTAAATATGTGTGTTTTGTATTACTAATTTGGCTTCTATCACTTTTGCAGGCTTACAAGACAGAATACAGATAGTCCTCGACTTACAACTGTTTGTTAGTGACTGTTTGAAGTTACAAGGCACTGAAAAAAGTGACTCATGACTGTTTTAACACTTATGACTTTTGCAGCATCCCCAGGGTTATGTAATCAAAATTCAGACACCTGGCAGCTAATTTATATTTATGATGGTTACAGCGTCCTGGGCTCATGTGATGACCTTTTTCAACCTTTTGATAAGCAAAGTCAGTGAAGAAAGCAGATTCTCTTCACAATCGTGTTACTAACTTAACAACTGCAGTGATTCACTTAACACATTTGGCAAGAAAGGTCATAAAATGGGGCAAAGTCACTTAACAAATGTCTTGCTGAGCAACAGAAATTTTGGGCTGCATTGAGGTCGTAAGTTGAGGACGACCTGTACTTTAAACTCAGCACACGGATATTATGTCAGCAAATATTTAAGACCCCTTTTCTAAATCCTGGTGCTGGCTCACTGAGGGAGGAATTATTACCAGACCTAAACTGGTATTAACCAGTTTTTTGAAATTGCACAACACATGAACCTTGTTTCACACATGTTGCCTTATAAGAATGCCAAAACCAAGTTCCCAGTGATGTGCACCTTCTGTAGGGATGCACTACAACCCTCAATGGTCAAATCCTGGCAAGTCAAGCTGCCACTGAATGGGGAAAGCCATTCCTAGGAGAGAGA
>NW_015391192.1:64940-65966 GCF_001527695.2 Protobothrops mucrosquamatus
GAAATCTTTAGCAGACCACTGGCCTGCTAACCCAGACAGGCTGTCTACAAGTTAGTTAGTATGCATTTAAGCGGGAAAATACATTGCATTCATTGGCTGACACTGCCCCATGCTGAATGTATAAATAGGGGTGGAGCCATTTTGGTTTGAGTTCTGTTTAGCTTGAAATAAAGAAGTACCTGTTTGTTACTCCTGCCTCATTCAATGCCTACCAACGCAAGAAACAGAACACTTTCCTCTGTTCAAACTAAGCATCCTGGAATTAAAGAGAGATAAGGACTGTATCTTACTAAGGGCAGAGGAAATCCAGAATACAGCTTCGTTTCTGTCCAGCCACGTGGGAGAGAGACGCCATCTTCATATTCTTGTGGCAGCCAATTGATATATGGGCGGTTGCTAGCTCCCAAAGTAGGAATTCTCCTGCAAATTTTCATTAAACCCAAAAGTTCGTTTAGAAGAGAGTTTTTAAAAGCAATAAGACTTGGTTTACACACAATGCTAACCCTTAAAATCCAGTAATAAAGCTCAATTGTACTCACATGTGTTATGGCAAATACATCATTCATATTCTGATTAAGTGTTCAGGTTTAGTTCCAGAAGAAAGTCCAATACAGGTAGTCCTCGACTTACAATCACAATTGAACCCATTTCTGTTGCTAAGTGACACATTTGTTAAGTGAATTCTGCCCAATTTACGACCTTTCTTGCCACAGTTGTTAAGTTAATCACTGCAGTTGTTAAGTGAATCTGGCTTCCCCATTGATTTCCACTGCCACAAGGGTGCAAAAAATGATCACATGATCCCTGGACACTGCGACTGTCATATGTATGAGCTGGTTGCCAAACATCTGAATTTTGGTCACGTGATCATGGGGATGCTACAATGGTTGTAAAAGTGCAAAACAGTCATAAGTCACTTTTTTCAGGAGCGTTGTAACTTTAAACGGTCACTAGACAAACTGTTGTAAATTGAGGACTACCTGTATTTGGAGTCTCATATGTTGAATTACAAACTAAAAGATGCCT
>NW_015391192.1:70017-73756 GCF_001527695.2 Protobothrops mucrosquamatus
AGATGCTTCCATATAAAATATTAGCTTAATACAAGCAATCATTATTCATGTCATTTTTGGTTGCCCCACCCAATCATCAACTGACATCTAAAATGATTAAATTCTTAGATTAAAAAAAAAATCTCTTTTGCTTCCTCTTTGAAGATGATTGGCCAAGAAATGTACATGTACTCTGCAGTCAAAATGAATGAGTAAATCTTTTAATTCAGTTTCTTCTCAGTTCCTCATATTTAGTTCATCTCATTCTTCTACAACTTTGAGATTTTTTTTTAGAATGGAATGGATGTATTTTCTTACATTCCTTCATATAGGTTTGCTTTCCAGTAGGGAAACTGTATTACAAGAAGTAGAGAAGGACAAATGCTAAAGGACAACCTAGTTTCCATGAGATGCTAATGCCTGAGGCTGAATACTTATGAGCACCATTTGATATTTTAAAAGCTTATACCAGTGATGGCGAACCTTTTAGAGACCGAGTGCCCAAACTGCAACCCAAAACCCACTTATGCATCGTCCAGTGCCAGGTGGGTGTGGCCCATTGGCTGGATGTAGCCAATTGGGTGGGCGTGGCTGCCGTGGTAACAGCAGACTGGGTGGGACTAAAAAGTTCAATCAATCAATTCCAACTTTGCAAGATCATTTTTTTTTCCGCGAGAAGTTGAAATTGACTGATTGAACCTTTTTTTTTTTTGCACATGGCGGTGGAGGCCTAAAGCAAAAAGGTTTTATAAAACCCAGCTGAAGGCCTAGGACTGGGGTGATGGTGTGCGTGCCCACAGAGAGGACTCTGAGTGCCGCCTCTGGCACCCGTGCCATAGGTTCGCCACCACCCAGCAGCTTGAAAGCACACAAATGCAAGTAGATTAATAGGTACTGTTGTGTCCTGAGGCTGCAAAAGCAGGCTCGGGACGATGCAAGAGTCCCGGGCATTTGCAAAAGCTGCCCGGGACCAGACTGAGCATGCGCAAGGCGGGAAAAGACTGCCTGTGATTGGTTGAAATTGCCCGGGGATCAGAGGGTATAAATAGAGGCCTGCATGCCTCTGCTCGGGTTGTTCGTTGACTGTAGTCAGAGAATAAAGACATGTTAGAAATGCATTGCTTCAAGCGCCATTATTCTCCGGACTTAACACTGGCGACGAAGGTGGGATTCAGTCTAGATAGCTAGGAAAGCTTGAAGACTCACCCAAAGAAGTCCGGAAGAGGGACGACGGCATTGAAGTCAGCATCTATCCTGCCAGTACAGCATCGCTGGAGGGTGAGTGCGGCTGAAGAAAACCCTGTTCCCTGATCATGGCGAAAATTGGGCAGTTAGCTGAATTTGATGTCTCTCACCCGGAGAAGTGGGAATCTTACGTTGCAAGAGTAGAGACTTACTTCCGCATAAATCAGATAAGGGAAGAAGGTCTAAAGGCTGCCACAATGTTGTGCGTTTCTGGGCAAGACGCCTTTGAGATCGCCGAGAATCTAATCGCCCCGGCCTCGCTAGAAACTGTTTCATACTCCGATTTGAAGAAAGTTTTGAAAGAACACTTCCAGCCTAAGCAATCTGTCATTGCTTGCAGGCACACATTTGAACTGAGGGATCAGCGAGCTGGGGAATCAGCAAAAGAATTCATTGCAGCCTTGAGAAGAGCAGCTAAACCGTGTGACTTCAAGGACTTAGAGGAAAGGCTGCGTGATCGTTTTGTGTGCGGACTGAGGAACAGAGACTTACAGCAGAAGCTGTTTGCTAAGGAAGATGTCTCTTTCCAAGATGCTCTGCGAGAGGTTACGGCAGAGGAAGCTGCAGGTGGAGTGGTCAAGAATATGCGGCCTAGTCGAAGTGCTCCAGAGACCACCACCATCCATAAGGAGGACATGCGAAAGGATTCGGAAGAAGATCCTGAAGAAGAGGAGGACAAGCTTTACCAAGCAGCTGGGAGGAGGTCCAAAGATCGTCAGGACAAGGGCCCAGCTGAGCTTCATTGCTTCGGATGCGGTGGTCACCACAAGCGAGCGGAATGTCGGTTCCGTTCCGCCATCTGCCGAGCGTGCGGAAAGAAAGGCCACATCGCTGCGGTTTGCCTGGGTCGACAGAAGGTACAACTGAAGGAAGAATTGAGTCTGAAAGGTACCAGGGTGCCCAGTCAAAACAGGGTGGGGTTCTGTGCAACACGTAGGAATATATTAAGAATAGGCACACACAAACCCCTTAAAAAGAAATTATCCCTTAAAGTGAAATTGCAGGGAGTTCCATTGTCGATGGAACTTGACACGGGGTCTGCCCTATCCATAATTTCCCTCAACACATTTCACAAAATCTGCAGCAGCAGTGGCCAGCGAGTTTCGCTAAGGCCTTCTAATGTAATTCTTATGGATTTTCAAAATTCCCAAGTGTGCGTTAAGGGGGAGGCCACCCTTAAGGTACAGTATAAGAATTTTGAAGGCCCCTTAGACATGCTGGTTGTTGGGGGTGAGCGCACGAGTCTGATTGGACTCGATTGCAAATGGAGACCCTTGCAGACGTCTGCAAGGAGTTTGCAGATGTGTTCAGTTCTGAGCTAGGATCCTACAAGGGACCTCCAGTTTCACTAAAGCTAGATCCAGCTGTACAGCCCATTAGGGTTAAACCTAGGAGAGTACCATTTGCTCTTAAGGTGTTGTGGCTCCGTCCTGTGGGTCCCTATCATCGGAGGAGGAAGGCTCTGAACATGAAGGAGAGGAGATGGCCAGGCCTCCCTCTCCACGACCTTCCCCTCTGGTGCGGCCTTCGGTGTCTTCCGACGGAGAGGAGATTGGCCAGGAGCCAGGTGTTTCTGGGATCGGACAGGAGCCAGGTGCTTCTGGGATTGGCCAGGAGCCAGGTGCTTCTGGGATTGGCCAGGAGCCAGGTGTGTCGGACTCTGAGGAGGATACGTCTTGGCTGGATCCATGCCAGCGTCGGAGGGACAAATGTGCGCAGCAGCGAAAACGTCGTGCCAGAGATTTCAGCTGAGTCACTGGGCCACACCCCACAGGCTATATAAGCAAGGGGTGTGCCGTTTGAAACTCTTGTGACGAACAATACTGAATCTTCTGTTGTAGCACTCCGGAATTATCCTGGACTTTGATTTGTATTTGTACTGTGAGTTATCAGTAAAGGTCTTGGCAGGCAGCCACGGAGTTGCTGCCAAGTGTTTATCTGTGTTTGGCAGTGCGGAGCAGTCTTTTAGCCCTCGGCTGACTGGTTGGGGGTGTGTGAGTTGGACGGGGGACAGAACATAAGGGCAAGATTGATGCTGAACTGGACAAGTTGCTCCAGCAAGGTAAATTAGAGCCTGTAGATTCTAGCCCGTGGGAAACTCCCATTGTAACGCCTTTAAAGGCAAATGGGGACATTCGTATTTGTGCAGACTACAAGTGCACACTAAACAAGGCCCTACAGCAACATGCTTATCCTGTGCCTGTAGTGAGCCACATTTTGGCTTCTCTAAAAGAGGGCAAGATTTTTGCTAAGCTTGACCTGGCTCAAGCGTATCAACAGCTGCCTGTTGATGATGCAGCAGCAGAGGCTCAAACTATTGTTACCCATAGAGGGGCTTTCAAGGTGAAAAGGTTACAGTTTGGGGTGAATGTCGCTCCTGGCATTTTTCAGAGTGTAATGGAAAACACCCTGAGGGGTATTCCTGGTGTATGTCCTTATTTTGATGACGTTCTCATCGCTGGAGACTCTCCACAAATGCTGGCAGAGAGGTTAAGGGCTGTTTTGCTTCGTTTCC
>NW_015391192.1:76347-84653 GCF_001527695.2 Protobothrops mucrosquamatus
GTCGCCAAGGACGCTCTCAAGAAACTGACTTACGACAATTGGCATCACAGGTTGGCTGACTTTCTTCTAGCCCATCGTACTACTCCGTGCACTGCCACGGGTAAGTGCCCGGCCAAACTCCGTTGGGGTCGTCGGCTCATGACTAAATTGGACAGGCTGCATCTGGAGCGAGTAGCTTCACAGGTGTCTCAGCCACACCCACCACGGGTCCTGCATGAGGGTGATCCTGTCTGGGCCAGGAATTATGGGCCTGGACACCTCTGGGTCCCGGCTGTGGTCTGCAAGGTCTCGTGGCCTCTGTCCTACGAGGTGTCCTTAGAAGATGGCTGCGTTCTTCGCCGCCACATTGATCAACTTCGAGTGAGGCGGGACTCACCTAGGTTTCCTCCTCTGTCTTCGCTAGGGGGGGAGGAAGAACGGGAAATGCATTCTGGGAATCAGAATCAGCAGCCAGCACTGACTGTTGAAGACGACATGGGTACGCAACACCCACATTCCGTTAGTGCTCCAAATAGGAATTCTTGGGGCAGAGGGCAAACAGACACCCCCACACTCACTCCAGCCTGGGAGTCACATCAGAGGTATCCTCACTACCCTCAATTCACCAACAATACTCCAGACAAGGAGACTAACTGGGAGCATACTAACAACTCACAATATACAAGAGAGCAGGCACACCGGGGTGGAGACACACCCTTTTCAGAAATAGCTCACAGAAGGATGTCCCCACGCATTAGAGCTAACAGGGAGGTATCCTTGGACCCTATCACTACAGAAAGGAGCCAGGAAAATTACACACCTTCAGGGAACACTGAAACGAGCTCAGAGGGCTCAGGAAACTCCCCAAGAGGTAGGTCAACCAGGTATAGTGAACAGCAGAGTCCTGACTTCCTGAGCCTAGGAGGCGGGCAGGGAAGCCAGGCAGCAGTCACTAGACAACCACAGGGTAATTCACCTAGTGTGGAAAGCAATGGGGAAAACAATGCAAGTTCTCCAGGTCCGAGAAGGTCGCTATGGGTAAAAGGCCCTCCTAAATACCTTGCAGATTACGTGAGGTGAGCAAGAGTTTAGGAACCTGAACATGAGGTCCAGACTGATTAGCTCTTTGGGAAACTGGGTTGGGGGCATTGGTTCTCAGAAAAGACAGAACGGACCCATACCTCTGACACTATGTACATTTATTGTAACAGTACGTGAACAAAGGATTCACCAAAGGTGGCGTCCATGTTGGGCGCAGCATTACTTTATCTAGGGGGGAGGGGTGTTGTGTCCTGAGCCTGCAAAAGCAGGCTCGGGACGATGCAAGAGTCCCGGGCATTTGCAAAAGCTGCCCGGGACCAGACTGAGCGGCGCTGGCCTTGCGCGCATGCGCAAGGCGGGAAAAGACTACCTGTGATTGGTTGAAATT
Organism: Protobothrops mucrosquamatus; assembly: GCF_001527695.2. Taxonomy (NCBI): domain Eukaryota; kingdom Metazoa; phylum Chordata; class Lepidosauria; order Squamata; family Viperidae; genus Protobothrops; species Protobothrops mucrosquamatus. The sequence goes on from NW_015391192.1 coordinate 77,756, forward strand.
GCCCGGGGATCAGAGGGTATAAATAGAGGCCTGCGTGCCTCTGCTCGGGTTGTTCGTTGACTGTAGTCAGAGAATAAAGACATGTTAGAAATGCATTGCTTCAAGCGCCATTATTCTCCGGACTTAACAGGTACCACTTTGGTGGGAAAGTAACAGCATTCCGTGTGCCTTTGGCATATAGCCATGCTGGCCACATGACCACAGAAAATGCCTTTGGACTATGCTGGCTCTCTCGGCCAAGAAACAAAGATGAGCACCGTGCCCCAGAGTTGGACACAACTGACAAGGAAAATTTTACCTTTACTTTTGGTTAGTGTATTAGTTCAAAAATGCAAAATACCTGTGATATTGAATTCCTGAGGAAATACATCCTGCAGCTTCTCTTTCAAGAGGTCCAAGGCCACCAGCCTATAATGAGCAGCTTTCACATGCGACCGAGTTTTTCCTACAGGTTGTTTGAAAGACACTAGGATATCTGAAGGGCGTACTGTCTCTTTCCTTAGTTTTTCTTCTAACCTGGTGAATCAGAAAATACCTATATCAAGACTGCAGAATAAAAGCTTTTCCTCCCACAAGGTGTGTGTTACAATGACCCAGTCAGAGATGCTAACTTGAGAGGCAGAGACTGCCTGATGTTATCTAATGAAATCTAGGGATGAACTACGGGGGCTTCATAATCCTAATCTAATACTTTACATTTCTTCATGTCATCATTCGCCCTTTGATTTCTTCCTGTTGCCTAAAATGGATTTGATTATGCAAGGATTCTGTGCCTCTAATGAGGGGCAGGCATGCCTGTTTGAAGTGGGTCAGAGAGCATTCCAGAAATTGCTGAGTCTAGAGATAATGCTCTCTCCCACTATCCTTGACCGTTTAAGCCATATCCTGTTTTTTGCTTTGCTCAGTAGCCGATTCCCTATTTTTATCTCTTGGTCAATGTTCAACTGTCTGGTATTTTTCCATACTATTAGGAATGCTGAAATCACAATGTTTAACATATTACCATATATGGGATCCAGAGGGGTCAGGAAATGCATACGTTGTATGAACTATATATGTGCTCTCTGAACACCCCTCAGGGTTCAGATCTTTTTGCTTTATGTAGCCCTCTGAACCTGCGCAAATAAACTTTCCTTCCTCAAAGAGCTGGCTTAAGTCCTTTCATTCCACAAATGTTTCCTGGCACCCGCAGATGGGACTTTTGAGCGAGGCGATGTTTCGCTGAGGGCGGCTTGACCCCTCGGACCTGAAGGGAAGCCACTCCTGAAATATTCTCCAGGCGCCATGGGGGAATCCCCTCTGGGAGACAGAAGTGACTTCTCTGCGGAGCCGACGGTGCTGACAGCCAGTCCAAGAACCCTTGGGGGAAGGAAAGGAGGTCTGAACCAACTCCTGGCCAGGATGTGTGTGTGTGAAGACGCCTCAGGCAAGTATGTATTAAACTGGGAAAGTACCTATCTCACTTGAAGATAGAAGAGGGGGATTGATCGCCCCCCCGGACTCGGGACGTCGTTCCTAAAGAAGTCTGTGTTAGGGTGTGTGTGGGAGGTTAAGCCATCTGCTGCTGCAGTTCCTATAGGTGACTGTCGAGCTTCCAGCACCATAGGTCAGTGGCGTTGGCAGTGTTATTGTCAGAATGGGGGGGGGGAAAGTAGTGTGCCTAGCACACCACTTCAATGTATGTTAAAAGGTTTTGATCAATATTTTAATCACACCAAATATAAAGTGCCATACCCCCCAGTTTCCAAGGATAGGCTGCGTTTCCTGTGCGAAGATTGGTGGCCTCATTTAGATGTAGGCTGGCCCCCTGAGGGAACATTTAATACTCAGATTATTGATGATTTAACTTCGCTGATTGCAGCCAATGAAGAGAATTATCCAAACCAATTTCAGTATATAGATCAGTGGGGGGATGCAGTAGCAGAAAGGGCAGACGATCTGCTGCAATGCCAGGCAGAAATGGTGCATTTGTGTGTAATTAGACCAAAAGGAAAAAAGTTGAAAGTGGTGGCAAAAAGATATAAGGATGTGAAGATTGTAGAAACAAAGCTGTCTGACTTGAAGAAAGAGGTTCTGGTAGAAGAAGAGGAAGTGGTGCTCCGACCCCCTCCATATGTGCCACAGCCGCATCCCCCACCCCAGCCTATGGTAACACCCCCACTGCTCCAGCCTGTGGCAGGGGCCGTGGCTCGGCCAGATAGCGTGCAAACAGTGGCTCTGCAAGGAGGGGATTGGATTGGCAGGGACAGGATGGACAGATTGACGGGGACCAGGCTCGGGCTTAGAGGAGACCCCCCCTGAGCCTTTGGTTACTATGAATGTAGGGGGTCGGCAGACAACTTTTCTGGTGGATACTGGTGCAGGGAGGTCAGTTGTGAATAGCCAGGTTGCTATACCAGGTCCCCACTGCATACAAGTTCAAGGTGTGACAGGACAAGTATTGGGACGCCAAGTGCTTCAGCCAGTAACATGTGTGTTTAAAGGTTCAAAAATTCAGCATGAATTTTTATACATGCCTGAATGCCCGATACCTTTGCTGGGCAGGGATCTACTCAGCAAATTAGGGGCAACTATTTCCTTTGACGAGGGCCAACAAAGGATTCAAGTGAAACATCAGCCTGAGACTATGTGGAGGTTAATGGTTGTGAGATCAGTAGAGGATGAGTTACAGGAGGAGAAGTGGAAGGAATTTGGAGTACCAGGGCTGTGGGCAGAAGATAACCCCCCAGGCTTTGCCGCCCACCACCCACCGGTAATTGTGGAGACAAAACCATTGGCCATGCCCGTGCATATTCGCCAGCGGTCATGTTCCAATGATGCTATAGTTGCAATATATGAGAGTATTCAAAGGTATTTGGAGGCAGGGATTTTGGTGCCTATCCAGTCACCTTGGAATACCCCCATATTGCCCATCAGAAAGCCAGATGGGTCCTACCGCCCGGTCCAGGATTTACGTGTCATCAATTCCATGACAGTGACCATTCACCCCGTTGTGCCCAACCCATATACTTTGTTGAGCCTGATTCCACCTAGAGCAGCGTGGTTTTCTGTGATAGATTTGAAGGATGCGTTTTTTACAATCCCCGTTCATGAGATGAGCCAACCTTTGTTTGCCTTTGAGTGGGAGAACCCAAGGACTGGATTGAAATCACAATATACTTGGACAAGGCTGCCACAGGGATTTAAACATTCACCCACCCTGTTTGGTACTGCTTTAGGGAAGGATTTACAGCATTTTGTGTCCCGGCAAAGGGGGGACACCCTTTTGCAATATGTGGATGATGTGTTGGTGACAGGTCAGACAGAGGACACTTGTTGGGAAAATACAGCTTCTTTATTGGGATTGTTATTACAATGTGGCTATAGGGTATCTAGGAAGAAGGCTCAATTGGTGAAACAGAAGGTGCGCTATTTAGGGTATGACATTGAGCATGGACATAGAGCTCTGGGGTGGGAGAGAAAGCAAGCAGTATTGGCTATAGCTGAGCCCACAAACCGGAGACAATTATGAGGTTTTTTGGGTTTGGCTGGCTTTTGTTGGATATGGATTCCAAATTATGTTTTAATGGCGGCCCCTCTATATTCAGCCACAAAGGGGGGTGAGCATGAGTTGTTTTGCTGGGAGGGGGAACAGAAAAAGGCTTTTAGGGATGTTAAGCTAGCGCTCACATCAGCTCCGGCTTTAGCCTTACCAAATCTGGAAAAAGCTTTTGATCTATATGTGGATACCAGAGATAATGTAGCCTTGGGGGTATTGACTCAACAGTTGGGCCAGTGGCAATAGCCAGTAGCGTATCTGTCTAAACAATTAGATGGTGTGGCTCAGGGGTGGCCACATTGCTTGAAGGTCCTTGCTGCTATAGCAGTCCTGTTGCAGGACTGTAATAAATTGACCTTCTCATGTCCTGTGAATGTGCACACTCCCCATGCAGTGCAGGCCATATTGGATAATAAAGGGCATCTATGGATAAGCAATCAAAGGCTTTTCAAATATCAAGCACTGATGATTGAAAATCCACAAGTCAAACTGATTGTCTCAAATCGACTAAACCCAGCCACCTTGTTGCCAGGAGACATAGACATAGAACATGATTGCTTGCAAGTGTTGGAGAGTGTTTACTCTAGCAGGCCTGACTTGTCTGACATCCCTCTTCAGGCGGCTCAGCTCAATTGGTATACAGATGGTTCCAGCTATATGCATGAAGGACAAAGAGTTTCTGGCTATGCTATTGTAGATGATGATAAGGTTGTGGAGAGTGGGCCTCTGGGCCCTGAACACAGTGCTCAGGTGGCTGAATTGTGGGCATTAATTAGAGCATTAGAAAGAGCTGTGGGTGAGACTTTGAATGTGTGGACAGATAGTAAATATGCTTTCCTGACACTACATGCACATGGAGCTGTTTACGAAGAAAGGGGATTTCGAGATTCAGCAGGCAAATATGTACAACATGAACACCTCATTCAGCACCTCCTTAATGCAGTACAGATGCCAGCTAAAGTTGCAGTTATGCATTGTAAAGGACACCAGAGGGGAGTAGATAGGGTGGCCCAAGGGAATAGGAGAGCCGATTTGGAAGCTAGGAATGCTGCTAAAAGAGGAAAATCTACCATAGATCTTTCCATACATGTGGCCATGGATCTGGGAGTCCTGCCCCCTACCATCCAGCCAACGTATTCCCAGCAAGAATGTGTAAAGGCAGTCACAGATCTTAAGGCTACTATCAAGGATGGGTGGTACTTGTTACCTGATGGGCGCATCTTTGTTCCACAGTCCTCAGCTTGGGCTCTGGTTCAATTTTCTCATGATGCTACCCATATGGGTAAAACAGGGCTGGAAGAGGCATTAGGGTGGGAATATTACATCAATGGGATAGCTGGCATGGCAGCTCGGGTTGTGTCCCAATGTGCTACCTGTGCCAAGGTCAATCCTCGACAAGGGCCCCTTTTGCCACCAGGAACTATACCCTCATCGTATTTTCCTATGGATTCTGTAATGGTTGATTTCACTGATATGCCTAGATGTGGCTTGTACAAAGCCCTATTGGTTTTTGTGGACAGGTATACAGGTTGGCCGGAGGCCTTCCCCACTAAAACAAAACAGGCAAGGGAAGTAGCTAGAGTTTTGTTGAAGGAACTGATCCCGCGGTTTGGAAGCCCATCTCTTATTTCGTCAGATAATGGGCCTGAATTTATACATCAGATTAATCAAGCTGTGGCCCAGTCAGTAGGGTCCAAGTGGCAGTTCCACAGTGCTTTTCATCCTCAGTCAGGTGGTCCGGCTGAGAGAATGAACCGCACCCTAAAGGAGAAAATTACTAAGATCTGGGACATAAGGGAGGAGTGTGGGCTCTGGAAATGGTACAGGAGCTGAACAGACAAGTGGAGAAACTTAGAAACTATGTTATTGAGCAATCAGCACCTAGGTTGGTGACCAGATGTCACTCCTTTAAACCAGGGGATAAGGTGTGGGTTAAACATTGAAAGAAAGAGCAGCTGGAGTGTCGATGGAAAGGGCCGTACGAAGTGATATTGGCCTCCCCTCTTGCTATTAAAATTGCAGATCTTTTTGCTTTATGTAGCCCTCTGAACCTGCGCAAATAAACCTTCCTTCCTCAAAGAGCTGGCTTAAGTCCTTTCATTCCACAACATGTTGGTATTTTTATTCCAACTGTGTGCTGCCAAATCAATGTGATACCGTGGGATTCACAATCGCAATGAACAATAAAAATATCCACAATACAAAAGCTGTAGCAAAACATGCACAGTAAAGATACGGAATAAAAACAGGAATAGCTGGAATACTTAAATCAGTTTGTAACTGGCGGAAATAGCCATGTTTTCTAAATGAAACAAAATGGCACATTGCCTGAATTTTTGTCTGAACTTTCACACGGAGAAGTCATCTAGTAAACAGCGCAGCAAATCTTCATCAAATAGAGTAGATGGGAAAAGGGCAAAATAAACCTGGCTTCTGGAACTTTTGTGCAAATCTTACCAGTTCTGGGTATATTCATAGGCAGCATCTACTAATTTCTTGGCTTCTTCCACATTCTGCAGAAGGAATCGGGTTTCCAGTTTCTTTGCAATGTCTAAAAGAGACACTTGGTTTGGGTTTTGTTGAAGGAGACACTTTAATCAAATCCCACAAAAACAAACTAATGAGAATATAGCTTCGCTAACCTGGTCCATAACCTGAATTCTAAGTTACTAAACCACACAACTGAGAGATGAAATCCACGGGTCTTAGAGCCAGCAAGGTTCAGAAATACTGCCTTAGGGATATTTGGCAGACTTCTGAGTGTCCATCAAGAAAGGAAATGCAGACTGAATTTCTGCATTGGTTCAAACATTAGCAAATTATCCTTAAATGATCGTGTTTTTTCCTGCTGCAGTGAGTTGATCACATAGAGGCAATCAAAACACATTTGTTCCTGCAGCTTGTTCTTAAATGATGGGAAAAAAAGTATTTTTACAAAAAATGCGGACACAGGCAGACCTCTACAGACATTCCAACTCTACTTTAAAAAGCGTTTCTAAAGTGAAATACCTTACCTTGTAAAGAAAGGTTATCTGCCTCTTGAGGCTTTACTGCTATTAGAATACCCAGAAGAACGAAGACCAGCCTCAGCCCTTGAAGAAAGCATAGGTTTGATGTGAGGTACTTGCAAATCGTTTGGGAAAGTAATCTTTAACTGTCATATTGAATTTTAATATAAATTTGGAATGTCAGAAGCTGGTTACTCTAGATCCACAAACTTGGACAGGACAGTGTGTGTGTATAAAAATACTTGCCCTAGATCTGCAATCTTCTTTCCTTTCACCATTCTAGGGCTACTACAATTGGGCAGGAAAAATCTGGATCATCCATAGGTGGATCATCCGCAAATAGGGCGGTCAC
>NW_015391192.1:86836-88163 GCF_001527695.2 Protobothrops mucrosquamatus
TTTCCAATACCATCACAGTACTCAGAAGATACTTTTTTTAGTAGATACTCACCAAACACCACTCATTCATTCTTGGGTCTTTCAGTGACCTGCTTATATATTCTCTTTACTTTCTTGCATTATTCCCCAAATGCATTCATATCACTTAACACTTTCCTCTAGATCACAATTATTCAGAATGTTGCAGTTTTTCTCAGAAATGATTCCTATTTATTTCAGTATCAACATTCCCTGAAGCATAACATGCAGCTATTCTCAAGCTACAGATTTCTGCTTTCATATGTACCCACGACAACCTTGAGGACAGACCTTCTCAATTTGAGAACTAAATTTTAAACAGGTGCTCCCAGCACGCCAAAACATATCATGTACCTTCTAGGTGGTGAGTAGTTTAAAATTAAAAAGATAGCAATAGCAATAGCACTTAGACTTATATACTTATATACGCTCCATAGTGCTTTACAGCCCCTCTCTAAGCTTTTTACAGAGTCAGCCTTTTGTCCCCAACAATCTGGGTCCTTATTTAATGACCTCGGATGGATAGAAGGCTGAGTCAACCTTGAGCTGGTCAGGATCTGCATTCTAACCACTGCACCACTTTGGCTCTGATGCTTTGTTGTAGGACTGAGCATGCATGGTGGTGTTCCCTTTAGGTCTTTTCCCAGGCTTGCACAGAAAAAAACAACATTTTTTTTTCTTAAAACTTAAGGAGCCATATGCATTACATCAGTACCTGCTCTCAAATGTCTTGTTGCACATGGGGGGTGTCCTCTCAAAATATATAATATTTTTCTGGAATACTTGCTTAATGACCAAAGCTAGCAAGGTGCTGCTACTTGCAGAAATAAGTCTATTAAAATCAACCAATTTCTTTTCTCATAGATTGCTGTCAAGAAAATGTTTTTTATTCTGTACTTCAGCACCAGATATTTCTTTTGCTAATTGCAAATGTTATTTCTCCATCAAACCACATCATGCAATAGCAAGTGCTATTTCTATTGCATGAAAGTTCGTTGATGGAGGATTTTCGCAAGCCGAGAGCTGCCTCAGGCAGTTACTAATACTAGTTTTTAGCAAGTCAGAGATCTCAGCGTGACTGACTGGCAGATATTGGCGGGTTTTTTTAAAACGTTAAAAAAAAAAGGCAAGACACATATTTTTTAAAAAGGTGGAGCACTCAGGGCTACCATCTGGACCTTCCTGACCATATCCTGAGATTATCCTTGGTAGCAGGACCTGGTTGTCACTTATGTGCCAAAGGAGATTCCAGCTACGCCATAGAAAGAGATTCTAAAGCATTGCTGGAGCCATAGACCCTGAGCTCCAT
>NW_015391192.1:90965-99600 GCF_001527695.2 Protobothrops mucrosquamatus
CTGCCTACCACCCTTCAGAAGGAATTTTTTTCCACATAAAGCCTCTCTCCATTTTGCTCTGTGAAGCAAATATCAATTCTGAATTACCTGAAACACCAGGTAACAAAGGCACAGTGGGTTCTGTACAGGTAATTCTTGACTTACAACCAAAATTGAGCCCATAATTACAGCCATAAGTTGTTGCGGTTGTAAGTTGAGGCATCACGTGACCAGATTCAAAGTTACAACCATTTTTACAATGCTCCTTAAGTGAACCCTGCAGTTGTTAAGCAAACTCTGCAGTTATTAAGAAATATGATACTTGTTTAGTGAATCCATTTTCTCCAATGAGCGTTTCTTTTTTTTGCCAGAAATCAGAAGTAAATGTTGGAAACTGGCAAAGCATATTGCAAATTGTGGTTATGTAACTGCAGGATGCTGCAAATGGCCATAAAGATAAGCTGGTTGCCAAATGCCCAAAATGCAATCACATGACCATGGGATGTGTATAATGTTTGGCTGGCATAATTCTAAAAATGGGTTATAAGTAGCTCTGGGGAGATATGTCATAATTTCAAAGGTCATTAAGCAATTAGTTATAAGTAGAAAACTACCAGTATGGGAAAGATACTAGCATACTACTAGGTAGCTCAAGAATTTCAGCCTGTGTGAATAGAGAAAGTGATAATCCTCCCTCTGGAACATCATCCCTCCAGAAATTAGACTGGCCCCACTCTGAAACTCTTTCGGAAGGCACTGAAGATGTGGTTCTGCCAGCAGGCCTGAGGAACCCAGAGCGGGGTGGAGGACATTAAATGGCTGTTATGAGTGTGTGTTGTTACCAGAGTGGGCGGTGGGGAGTTATTTTTTTTAATTCTTTTATATTGTTTTTTTGTTTCCTGTAAGCCACCTTGAGTTGCCATGAGCAAGTAGGTGGCAATATTAAATTTTCCAAACAAACAAACAAACAACTAAATAAATAAATGCTTTCACCTGCTTGTTCTTGTTTGTGTCGTACAGAGGAATAGTCCATGTAAATGTCATGAAGCACTGCCAATTCTCCTATATTACACTCCTTAGGATATTTCTGGACCCTGTTACCACTTTCTCTCAGGATTCCCTCAGGATTTAAGGTATCTGGAAGCTGCGGAGAAATTAACAGAGTTCTGCCAGTTTCTTCTTCTAACCCAAGTGCCCAAAGACCAGTAAAGCTGCCCATTAAATTTCTGCAAAACTGGTTAACTTCCATACAAAAATAGCTCTGTGAAGCAAATATCAAATAGTTAGAACAGTGTTTCTCAACCTCAGCAAGTTTAAGATGTGTGGATTTCAACTCACAGAATTCCCAGCATGCTTCTGGGAAATTCTGGGAGTTGAAGTCTATACAACTTAAAGATGTTGAAGTTTAGAAACACAGAGTTAGGATGAATGACAACTGGGAACTGGGAACTTGACTCTCATCTTTCACCCCACTAACCAACCAATAGATTAGGTGACTGGTTTATAGAGTTCCTGTGAGTTGGAAAGAATTTATTGCAACCTTGAGAAGAGCGGCTAAACCGTATGAGTTCAAGGATCTAGAAGAAAGGCTGCGCGATCATTTTGTGTGCGGATTGAGGAACAGAGACTTACAGCAGAAGCTGTTTGCTAAGGAAGATGTCTCTTTCCAAGATGCTCTGCGAGAGGTTACGGCAGAGGAAGCTGCAGGTGGAGCGGTAAAGAATCTGCGGCCCACTCGAAGCGCTCCAGAGACTGCCACCATCCACAAGGAGGACGTGCGGGAGGATTCGGAAGAGGATCCTGAAGATGAAGTGGACAAACTTTATCCAACAGCTGGAAGGAGGCCCAAAGATCGTCCAGACAAAGGCCCAGCTGAGCTTCGATGCTTCGGATGCGGAGGTCGCCACAAGCGAGCAGAATGTCGGTTCCGTTCCACCATCTGCCGAGCATGCAGAAAGAAAGGGCACATTGCTGCGGTTTGCCTGGGTCGACAGAAGGTACAACCGAAGGAAGAATTGAATCTGAAAGGTACCAGGGTCCCCAGCCAAAAGAGGGTGGGTTTCTGTGCAACACGCAGGAATATATTAAGAATAGGCACACATAAACCCCTTAAAAAGAAATTGTCCCTTAAAGTAAGATTGCAAGGAGTTCCATTGCTGATGGAACTAGACACGGGGTCTGCCCTATCTATAATTTCCCTCAACACATTTCACAAAATCTGCAGCAGCAGTGGCCAGCGAGCTTCGCTAAGGCCTTCTAATGTAATTCTTACTGATTTTCAAAATTCCAAGGTGTACGTTAAGGGGGAGGCCACCCTTAAGGTACAGTATAAGAATTTTGAAGGCCCCTTAGACGTGCTGGTTGTTGGGGGTGAGCGCACGAGTCTGATTGGACTCGATTGGTTCGAGGCCTTAGGAATCCAGCTAACAGGGCTGCACAAATTGCAAATGGAGACCCTTGCAGACGTCTGCAAGGAGTTTGCAGATGTGTTCAGTTCTGAGCTAGGATCCTACAAGGGACCTCCAGTTTCACTAAAGCTAGACTCAGCTGTATAGCCCATAAGGGTTAAACCTAGGAGAGTACCATTTGCTCTTAAGGGCAAGATTGATGCTGAACTGGACAAGTTGCTCCAGCAAGGCATCCTAGAGCCTGTAGACTCCAGCGCGTGGGAAACCCCAATTGTAACGCCTTTAAAGGCAAATGGGGACATTCGTATTTGTGCAGACTACAAGTGCACACTAAACAAGGCCCTACAGCAACATGCTTATCCTGTGCCTGTAGTGAGTCACATTTTGGCTTCCCTTAAAGAGGGTAAGATTTTTGCAAAGCTTGACCTGGCTCAAGTGTATCAACAGTTGCCTGTTGATGATGCAGCAGCAGAGGCTCAAACTATTGTTACCCATAGAGGGGCTTTCAAGGTGAAAAGGTTGCAGTTTGGGGTGAATGTAGCCCCTGGCATTTTTCAAAGTGTAATGGAAAACACCCTGAGGGGTATTCCTGGTGTGTGTCCTTATTTTGATGACGTCCTCATCGCAGGGGACTCAGCTCAAATGCTGGCAGAGAGGTTAAGGGCTGTCTTGCTTCGTTTCTGAAGAGCAGGCCTTAAGTTAAAACAGGACAAATGTAAGATTGGTGTCCATTCCACTGATTTCCTGGGGTTCAAGATAGATGCTCAGGGCATCCACCCGTCTGATGCTAAGCTCAAAGCTATTCAGCAGGCTCCTAGTCCTATGTCTAAGGGTGAATTACAAGCTTTTTTGGGGTTATTGAACTTCTATCATGCTTTTCTGCCTCATAAAGCTGCTATTGCTGAGCCTTTACACAGACTTTTAGATAAAAATGCCTGTTGGCAGTGGACCAAAGTCCATGAAGCTAGTTTCAATGAGGTTAAGGCCTTGCTTACATCCAACGCGGTGCTAGCTCATTTTAATGAGCAGTTGCCAGTGTGCCTGGCTTGTGATGCTTCCCCCTATGGTGTGGGTGCTGTGCTTAGCCATCTGACAGCTGATGGGACTCAGGTCCCTATGGCATATTATTCTAGGACATTGTCTGCTGCAGAGCGTAACTATGCTCAAATTGAAAGGGAGGCTTTGGCTATTGTGGCTGGAATTAAAAAATTCCATGATTTTATCTATGGACGCCATTTTACGGTCTTTACTGACCACAAGCCTTTGCTGGGGTTGTTTACTACGTCCAAACAAACCCCACACATCCTTTCCCCTTGCATGCTGCGATGGTCCATTTTTTTGTCGGCGTAGAAAATAGAAAACTAATAATGGCCTCATAGGAACAAAACAGCCAAGCTCAATAAGACCAATAGCTATTCTGGCATGTCCTCCACCTCACTGTATTCATTGTATTTCACCAAAATTCTCTCTCCTTTGAACAAAATGTTGAAAGCTATTCTGGTAAGACTGAATTGCTGCTTCCAAAGCAAAATGACAAGGGTGCTTTAATAGGATAAACTGAATAACCTATCTGGAGAAGAGGATCTCTAAGTGAGGGAAGATAAAGAGGGCTATACAGAAACCTTATTAATTTTCCTTTCAAAACATTTTTTAGTGATGAAGTTGAGGCTGGTTTAGGAGCAGGGCACAGGGCACTGAACCTGTCCTTGGTTCAACAACATATTAGAAAGCAGCCTCTAGCAAAATTGGCTTTTCCCAAATACTCCCCGTAATGACCCAACTGGGGATGCAGCAAACTATCTTCCTTTGTTCAGCAGCTCATAGTGATTGCAAAAATGCAGGCAGAGGCTGCTTAAGATCAGCATTAGGGGAAAAGATGATCCATAAAATTGTTATTTAAGAGTTCAGATAAATGCAAGATCCACTCTGGGTCAGTTCAGAGGTTTACTTTTCTGAGTGTTTGGATTCGTGATGGAGCCCATCTTCTAGGAACTTCTCTCTGCACTTTCGGCTATTGTCTGTGTGGTATTTATACGGTGCCTGTTGTATATCGCTTTTTAGATGTTGATTGGGGTGTTGATGGCTGGCTATTAAGATCAGCAACTTTATGTCATGGTTCTGACAGATAAAACTCAAAGAACTTTGAGGCATTGTTTACCTTAAACAATCTTTATTTTGAGTAGCATAGCATCGGCAGTCCATAATCAAAGCCAAAAACTAAATTCCCCTCCCCTGAGCACATAGTATCAAAGCACAATTCCCTCCACCAATTAACAGTCATAAATCACATTCCCCAATTAGCATGAAGCACGGGATTCCTCTCCCGTTCTCCAGCCTGCCAATTTCTTATCAGCTCTGGTTACAATAACCTTGTTTCTCACACTGGATCCAGCGTTGTTATGTCTACCTGGACTCTCATTCACATTCCTCCTTCCAGCATCATCTAACTCTAAAAGCAAAAGGTAAAAGATGGCTACATTTCCATTTGTTGTCAATGCAAAAACATCCGATGTTAGCAGAGTTGACATCCAGCCCCTCTTACAAAAAGGATAAATCCTTTAATATAAACAAAAGCACAGGTTTTATTTATTTATTTATTTATTTATTTATTTATTATTTGGATTTATATCCCGCCCTTCTCCTCGTAGGTTAGGGATTGCCTCTCTTCAGACAACGAATATCCTTTCCATTGTACTAAAAACTGCAATTTCCCTTTAAAAATTCTAGAATCAAGAATACGATTTACTTCATAGTGAGTCTGTCCTGCCATCACAAGGGGTCTGGGTGCCTTCTTAAGGGGAGGTTTTAAAGTGGAACCCCGATAAGGTTTCAACAGGCTGCAATGGAAAACAGGATGAATTTTTCCTAAGAGCTTAGGGAGTTTTAATTCCACTGTGACTGGGTTAATGATCTTTACAATGGGGAAAGGTCCCAGGAACTTCGGTTCTAACTTCTTACTGGGTAACTTGAGCCGTAAATACTTAGTTGACAGATAAACCTTTTCCCCCAACTTGGAATGTTCTTTGAGGAGCCCTTTTTTATCTGCCTGCTTTTTATATGTCTCAGAAGCCTTTTTTAAAACAGTCTTTGTGGTTTTCCAAACTTCTTCCCACCCCTTCACCCATTGATCAAGTATCTGGGAAGTGGAGGGCACCTGGGGTATTCTGGTATCGGGTTGAACTCTTTTCCTGCAGCCACTTTAAAAGGTGTGAAGCCAGTGCTGCTGTGAACAGAGTTATTGTAAGCCACCTCTGTGAAAGGGAGGAGGTCAGTCCAGTTTGTTTCTTGGTAGCTGACGTAGCATCTGAGATATTGCGCCACCATCGAGTTAGCGGATTCAGCCCCCCCCCTTAGTAGCTGGATGAAAAAAAGATGATAGACCTTGAGATGAACCAGTTAGTTTAAGGAAACTTCTCCAAAACATAGCTGTGAACTGCACCTGGTAGATGTGTTTCAAAAACATTTTGGTCAGTCATTGGGCAGACGGAAGCCCTTTGCACTGCGATGAAATGAGCCTGCTTTGAAAACAGATCTATCACAGTCCAGATGACTGTATTTCCTCTACTTTTAGGTAGATCTACTGTAAAATCCATAGCAATTTCTTCCTATGGTTGGGAAGGGTCTGCCACTGGTTGCAACAACCCAGGGGGTTTCCCTGGAATTCTTTTCATGGTGGCACATACAGCACAACTCCTAACATAGCTTTCCACATCCCGTTTCAAACCCGGCCACCAGAATTGCCGGCGGATGAGGTGTAGTGTTTTTAAATATCCAGAGTGTCCAGACTGTTTCATGTCATGGTATGTCGGAGAGCACTAAGGTGGAGGGTCTCTGGCAAGTATACCTTTCCCCCCTTGTAAGCCAAACCATCCCTGCACACTAGGGATGTTTGATTGTCTTTGAACCATTGGTCATTGAGGAGCTCTTGTTTTATTTTCTTTGCCCCAGGGTCATCAGGGTAAGGGGCTCTTGAAGGTGGGACTCTGTGCAGCATGAGCTGAGAGGCTGGTTGTGGATTGGAGATAATTGCCTCGTTAACCTCTTCCCGCTGGGTTTTGTACTGGGGCAGTCTGGATAAAGCATTAGCTAAGAGGTTTTTTCCCCCCGGTATGTACTTTAAAGTGAAGTTAAAATGGTTAAAGTACTGCGCCCATCGCACTTGTTTCAGGGACAATTTGCGGGGAATTTTCAGTGCTTCTAGATTTTTGTGATCAGTCCATATCTCAAAAGGCACCTTGCTCCCCTCTAGATAGTGTCTCCAGTTTAATAGAGCCCAGCGGATTGCAAAAGCCTCCTTTTCCCACACAGCCCACCTCCTCTCGCAGTGAATTTTTTCGAGGTGTAGGTGCAAGGTTGTAAGGTCCTACTTTGGTTCTTTCGTAGTAGTATAGCTCCGATGGCCACGTCGCTGGCATTGGCTTGAATTAGAAAGGGCTGCCCTGGGCAGGGATGCTTTAGAACCGGTTCAACAGCAAATAGTCTTTTTAAGTTTTCAAAAGCAGTCTGACAGTTCATACATAGTCCATGCTAGTGGTTGGCCCGATCGCGGCTTTCCTCCCTCTTGCCCGTTTTTAGTAGTTCTGTGAGGGGTAGGGCAATTTTGGCAAAGGAGGGGGTGAATTGATGGTAAAAGTTGGCAAATCCTAGGAAGCTCTGGAGCTGTTTGCGAGTCTTTGGAGGCTGCCATTCAATTACAGCTTTCACTTTGGTCGGGTCCATTTCAATGCCCTCTCTGGAAATTCTGTAGCCAAGATAATCTAATTGGCTCTGCTGAAACTCACACTTTGATAGTTTGACATAAAGTTTGGCATTTAACAGTTTCTTTAGTACTTCTCTTACTAATTTTACATGGTCAGTCATATTCGTTCTGTATATCAGGATGTCATCAAGATACACCAGAACCCCTTTGTATAAATGGCAATGCATAATTGAAGCAAAAAACTAAATTCCCCTTCCCTGAGCACATAGTATCAAAGCACAATTCCATCCTCCAATTAACAGTCATAAATTAGTGGGAAGTGTGAGCTTCCTCTCCCGTTCTCCAGCCCACCAATTTCTTATCAGCTCTGGTTACAATAACCTTGT
This sequence comes from Protobothrops mucrosquamatus, assembly GCF_001527695.2. Taxonomy (NCBI): domain Eukaryota; kingdom Metazoa; phylum Chordata; class Lepidosauria; order Squamata; family Viperidae; genus Protobothrops; species Protobothrops mucrosquamatus. Next base: position 98,438 of record NW_015391192.1, read on the forward strand.
TTCTCACACTGGGTCCAGCATTGTTATGTCTAGCTGGACTCTCACTCACATTCCCCCTCCCAGCATCATCTAACTCTAAAAGCAAAAGATAAAAGATGGCTACATTTCCATTTGATGTCAATGCAAATAATCCGATGTTAGCAGCATTGACACTTTACAGTGTTGCAGACTTTACAGTGTTACAGACTTCAACTCCCAAAATTCATTAGCTAGGAAACTTGCTGGCTGGGGAATTCTTTGAACTGAAATCCATACATAAAGTTGCTGAGGTTGAAAAATATTGAGAGAGGGAACAGAGGATGAAACACTGGGAATAGTTATGGTGGGGGGGAGGGCTCAGAAAAGATGTCACATACCCTCTATAACACCCGCCCATTCACACAAATATACACATGCACGCACACATCTTTGCATTCTTTTCTGGGGAATATTGTTTTACAACTTCAATATGGCAACACCCTTCTAAGGCTAAGTGACATCCCAAGGAAAAGCTCATGAATGCAAATGTATAGATTCCATAGTTGCATCAGAAACCAAATGCATCTTACCTTCACTGATCTATTCAGGAGTCTTTTTCCATGGAAAGAGGCTGAGCCTTGGGATGGCACTGCAGTTGACAAAATTACGTGGATACTGATTGGCTCGGAAAACGAACCGAGGTACCTCGCGGATGTAGGTATTGTCACAGATGATGCGTGGCAATGACGCTGCAGCAAGAGCCTGTCGCTGGGCTGAGGTGAACACTCCACGGTTCTCCCACCAGAACCTGGAAAAAAACAGGAAAATTCTCACATTGAAGAGCAGCCTCCCACATTTACAGAGAATTTCTTGCTGGAATGAAGCAGAACAGAATAACAGAATGAGTTGGAAGGGACCTTGGAGGTCTTCTCGTCCAACCCCCTGCTCAGGTAAGAAACCCTATACCATTTCAGACAAATGGTTGTCCAATCTCTTCTTTAAACATTTCCAGTGCTGGAGCACCCACAACTTCTGGAGGCAAGTTGTGATTTATTGTTCTGTCAGGAAATCTCTCCTAAGTTCTATGTTGCTTTTCTCCTTGATTTTTTTCTGTCCATTGCTGAAGTCATTAAAGTGCATGTTATTTCAAAGAACATTCTTATTTCAGAAAGCTGTCCTTTAAATTTATTTTTCAAAAACCCACT
>NW_015391193.1:0-5771 GCF_001527695.2 Protobothrops mucrosquamatus
AAATGGATCTGTTTTCCTTCCAAACAAATGCGGACATCTGCTGGACTCTTGAGTTTTCACCTTTCCTTCTTCAAATTCTCTTCTTAGCCCTGCGCCCCATTTTATATGGAACTGGGTATCTGGGCAAAAGGCAGATTTGGGGGTCCATCCCGTGTCCTGGACTTATCCAATGAGTCTATTTTCTGCATTTCTACAAAAACTGTACTTTAAAGTAACCTTTGTGTATAGCAACCACATGCCTGCACACCAATTAATTAAGGTTTGCAGAAACCAAGTGGAGCAGAGGTCCCCAACCTTTTAGGCACCAGGAACCGGTTCCCTGGAGAGAGGTTTTTCCATGGACCGGAGAGTACATGGTTTTGTGTGCTGCCTGCATCCCACGGATGGGGCTTTGCTTGTTTCTGCGGACTGGTTGCTGGCATGCCGCAGCCCGGTACCAGTCCACGAACCGGGGGTTGGGGACTCCTGAAGTGGAGCATCTCGTTGTTCAGTCTTCAGTGATCTGGTTGTGTATTTTGCATGAATTTAATTTCTGTGTGGCTTTTAGTTAGGAAGACAGTATCCAAATTGTCCGAGGTGAGAGGGGTAAATGAAAGAGAGGGAATCACGTTGTTCCAAAATTTCATCCCTATCCGTTTCTGAATTCAAAACAGAATGCAAAACATCAGTTTTATGTGTTTTTTTGGCAAAGACTACAATAGTTATCCAACCTCACCTGATTCTACTGGACTTGGTTATTATTTATCTATCTTTTTATATCCTGCCTTTTCGCCAAAGATGTCAAGCCAGCATTTGTGGTTTCACGTCGCCTTCCTGGTTCCTTTTTCAGCAGCCCTGTTGAGCCCAGTAGAGCTCCCTTCTCTTTCTAGTTTGGGGATGAAAGAGAACAAATTTTGGAAGTAGAAAAAATGTGATTGACAGCTGTCACAAGCGATCATAGAACAGAACAGGCTACTGTATTATTCATGTATGTGGGTGTATATTACACGCACACATACACACAAGGAGAAAGAGAGAGAGAGAGAGAGAGAGAGGGAGGGAGGGAGAGGGAGAGAATGAGAATAAACGGAAATAAAGAAAATGTGATCTTCCCCAATACTATTTCATTTTTTCCTCCAATTGGAAAAATGACAAAAAACTATGACAAAATATTTCAGTTTTTAAATCTCTGTCTCTCTGTCTCTTTCTCTGTCTGTCTGTCTAGATTTCTTTCTTTCCTTCCTTCCACCTTCCTTCCTTCCTTCCTTCCTTCCTTCCTTCCTTCCTTCCTTCCTTCCTTCCTTCCTTTCTTTCTTTCTTTCTTTCTTTCTTTCTTTCTTTCTTTCTTTCTCTCTTCAATTTCTATTGAATAAACTTTAAATATTAAACTCTGGCGATTTATCATTCAAAAAATATATTACAACGTACTGTATATTACAACCCTAACCCAATCCTAACAACATTTACAATAAAAAACATCCCCAATAAATATTCCCAGCAGCCGAGGTACTAATGCTATCTAAAATGGTGTTAAAAGTGTGTCAGAAATTGTAGGAAGCGCTTTATGAAATAAAAAAAAACAAGCATTAGAAAAATGAGGAAATGCTTGTTCCATCCGAGTGGACCTTCTATGTTTAGAAATTTATTGTCCTCGTAAATTTCTGAACTAGAAACTGCTAATAGGGACACAATCTTGATCCAGTGGTATTATTTTGGGCTAAATGTGAGGGTTTTTTTTTTCTTGTTGATTTTTGTCTGGAAATCCTTTCTCGATCGGTTTCTCAAGGAAAAAATCCAGAGCTTGTTGCTCTCCTTTTCAGATTTATTTTTCCTTGCCAGCTGCACCTGAACTGACAAACATGAAGAAAATCTTCATTTTCTTAGCATTCAGAAACTCGGAGTGCCATTCCTTACGGCCTTTGGAAAGATTTTCCAGGAAATTTAACAAATAGATATCTAAAGAAAATATATTACCGAAACGTCAATGTCATGGGCACAAAACCTACTGTTACAAGGAGGACCGATTTTACAGATCTGCATTTTCTTTCAAGCTGGAACATAAACTAGAATAATAACAAAAAACATTATGCCTTGCTAAGACCACCCTTGGAATATTGCATTCACTTCTGGTCACCACAATACAAAAAAGATGTTGAGACTCTGGAAAAAGTGCAGAGAAGAGCAACAAAGATGATTAGAGGATTGGAGGCGAAAACATATAAGGAACGGCTGCTGGAATTGGGTAGGTCTAGTTTAATGAAAAGAAGGACTAGGGATGACATGATAGCAGGGTTCCAATATCTCAGGGGCTGCCCCAAAGAAGAGGGGGCTCAGCATATTCTCCAAAGCACCTGAAGATAAAACAAGAAGCATTGGATGTAAACTAATCAAGGAGAGAAGCAACCTAGAACTAAGGAAAATTTTCCTACCAGTAAGAACAATTAACCAGTGGAAGACTTTGCCTCCAAAAGTTGTGGGTGCTCCATCACTGGAGGTTTTTCAAGAAGAGACTGGACAGCCACTTATTTGAAATGGTATAGGGTCTCCTGCTTGAGAGGGAGATTGGACTAGAAGATCTCCAAGGTCCCTTCCAGCCCTATTATTCTATGTTTTTTTTTCATCCACTGTGGGACAACACGATGTGAAGGGGATGGCCAGTAGATAGAATGTGTGTGCCATCATTTGCACATTGCCTGTGTAGGCTACATTGCTATTATCCTTCTCATCTTCTCATCTTCTCATTTTTCCTACTACCTTCTCCTGTTGGAATGAGTTATCACTTGTTGTTTGTATCTTATGATTTATGATCTATGACTTACCGCATTGTTGTTTGTATGTACACTGAGAGCTTATGCACCGGAGACAAATTCCTTGTGCGTCCAATCACGCTGGGCCAATAAAGAAATTCCCAATGGGAATTCCCAGAGTTGCATGCAGTTACAATGAAGGGTCCATGGTGACATTTGGTTATTCCTTGGCTTAACGTTCCTTGTCTAGGAGATGCTGCAACTGGTATGCTGACAACGTCGGCTGATTGGGGTGGCTTATAAACCTGGTTGAAAAATTAAAAACCCAGCTCTCCTCTCCTTCTGCTGTCATGGGCCGCTATGTCGGTGTGTGTTCACATGCATGCTGCATGCTTCTGATCTCTGCTGGTAGCATCTTCTTCTCTTTCATCTTTGGACCAAGGACACCTCAGAGACCATTACAGAATACAGAAAAACAGAGTTGGAATGGACCTGGGTGGTCTTCTAGTCCAACCCCCTGCTCAAGCAGAAGACCTGCTGTCCCTTCTCTTTTTGAAAACCTCCAGTGATGGAGCACCCACAACATCTGGAGGCAAGCGTTGCACTGATTTAATTAACCGAATAACAGAATGGGAATGGACCTTGGAGATCTTCTAGTCCAGACATGTCAAACACAAGGCCCGGGGGGCCAGATGCGGCCCGTGAAGTGGTTTCATGTGGCCCCCAAAGCCATCCTGGAAACAGTGAGGGAACGGCCCCCTCTGCCTTGGCCCAGTCCGGCCGGGAGCCAATGTACAATTTTGTGGTGGCCATCTATGCTGAAACGCACTCAGTCTTAGCTCCATAAGCCCCCCCCCCCCGCATGGCCTGAGAGGAACAGTGAGGCTCCTCCAGTGGACCAGGCCTTGGTGCTTGCCCTGGTCCTACTCCCTTCTGCCAGAGACCCTCAGATTTATCCCACTCCTGCCCAGGCCCCCACAGGCAGCCTTGACACAAACGATGTAGAGCTGGCCACACCCACCCAGTAGGCCACACCCACTCCATCCACAACCACCAAGTAGGCCACACCCACCCTGGCCACACCCACCCGGCCCCTGAGGGCAACCGCAATGCTGATGCGGCCCTCAATGAAATTGAGTTTGACACCCCTGTTTTAGTCCAACCACTCGCTGAAGCAGCAGACCCTATATCACCCCAGACAAATGACTGTCCAATCTCTTTTTAAAAATCTCCAGTGATGGAGCACCGACAACTTCTGGAGATGAGTCGTTCCATTGATTAATTGTTCTTACATCAGGAAATTTCTCCTGGGTTCTAGGTTGGATTTCTCTTTAACAGAATAACAGAATAAGAGAGTGGGAAGGGACCTTGGAGGTCTTCTAGTCCAGGGGTCCCCAACCCCCAGGCTGCTGCCCACTACCGCGCCTTGAGCCGTTTGGAACTGGGCCACTGAAGTGGTGGGCAAGCATGCGTGTGTACGGACATCTTCCCACTTGTGCAAGCAGTGGGTGAGTGCCGCTCGTGTGTGCCTGCTGCTTGCACCAAACAATCCCACCGCTATTTCCCCCCTTCCCGCCCACCGGTCCACAAAGCTGGAAAGGTTGGGGAACTCTGTTTTAGTCCAGCCCTCTGCTCAAGCAGGAGACCCTGTACCATTACGGACAAATGGCTGTCCAGTCTCTTCTTAAAAACCTCCAGTGTTGGAGCATTCACCGCTTCTGGAGGCAGGTTGTTCCACTGGTTAATTGTTTCTCCTTAGTTCTAGGTTGCTTCTGTCCCTGATCAGTTTCCACCCGTTGCTTCTTGTCTTGCCTTCAGGTGCTTTGGAGAATAGATTGACCCCCTCTCTTCCCTGTGAGGGTCCCTCAAATTTTGGAAGACTGCTATCATGTCATCCCTACTGCCCAACCAACCTGGCTGATGGGGCACCTGAGAAGGTGTCCCAGTGTAGCTCTCTGCAACTGCTTCTCCTTAGGTGAGAAAACTAGATGGGCACCACTTGGAGAAGGAGCTCAGTTGGCTGCAGAGAAGAGCAACAAAGATGATCAGGGGACTGGAGGCTACAACCTACGAAGAACGGTTACAGGAATTGGGTGTGTCTAGTTTAATGAAGAGAAGGACTAGGGGTGACATGATAGAAGTGTTCCAATATTTGAAGGACTCCTACCAAGAAGAGGGGGGTCAAACAGCAGCAGCCAAAAAAGCAAATACAATCCTGGGTTGTATAAACAGAGACATAGAATCAAGATCACACAAAGTATTAGTACCACTTTATAAAACCCTAGTAAGACCACCCCTGGAATACTGCAGCCAATTTTGGTCACCCTATCACAAAAAAGATGCTGAGAGTTTGGAAAAAATTCAGAGAAGAGCAACTAAGATGATCAGGGGCCTGGAGATTAAAACATACGAAGAATGGCTGCAGGACTTGGGTTTGGCTAGTCTAAAGAAAAGAAGAAATAGGGGAGACATGATAGCAGTACTCCAGTATTTGAGGGGCTGCCATAAAGACGAGGGGGTCATGCTATTCACCAAAGCACCAGAGGGAAGGATGAGAAACAATGGTTGGAGACTGATCAAAGAGAGAAGCAACCTGGAATTAAGGAGAAACTTCCTGACAGTGAGGACAATTAACCAGTGGAACAGCTTGCCTCCAGAAATCGTGGGCGCTCCATCACTGGGTTTTTTAAAGAATAGACTGGATAGTCACTTGTCTGAGACGGTGTAGGTTCTCCTGCTTGAGCAGGGGGCTGGACTAGAAGACCTTCAAGGTCCCTTCCAGCTCTATTCTGTTCTAATTCTATTCTCCAAAGCATCCAGAAGGCAGGACAAGAAGCAACGGATGGCGGACTTCCGGTGGGACGGCGCGCCGATGGCGGCTCTTTTCGGAGCCGTCCGCTTGGGAAGGCGTCAGAGCCAGCATGAACAGCGGTCAGCAGCTGTTCAGCGGCTTGGAACCTTGTGCCCCGGGAGAAGGGGTCGAGGTGAGTACTCCTGGATAGGAGTAGAGTCCCAAAGGCTCTCCCTTTATCTCGGGAGAGCGAA
>NW_015391193.1:7193-11146 GCF_001527695.2 Protobothrops mucrosquamatus
TTTTGTTGGAAAAAAAAAAAAAAAAAAAAAGAAGCAACGGATGGCAACTAATCAAGGAGAGAAGCAACCTAGAACTAAGGAGAAATTTCCTGACAGTGAGAACAATTAACCAGTGGAACAACCTGCCTCCAGAAGCGGTGAATGCTCCATCACTGGAGGTTTTTAAGAAGAGACTGGACAGCCATTTTCTGCAATGATATAAGGTCTTCTGCTCAAGCAGGGGTTGGACTAGAAGACCTCCGAGGTCCGTTCCTATGTCCTATGGATAGCAGTCATCTCTGCATGACTGGAGAGCGCCAGTTAGGGAAGGCAGAGCGAGGTTCCCTACGATGGGAGCTGAGCCCACCCACATCAGGAAGGTTGCTTAAGGCGTCCCTCCTGAGAGGACTTCTGGAGCTCTGCAGGGAAGAAGCTGTCATTCTTAGACCTTTCCATCAAAATTCCTGGCAGGACACGTGTCCTCAGGAATTAGGAAAGAGAGCTGTGGGTTTGGGGCTTGTTTATTTAAAGTGGGGATGCTGGGTGTTTGGCCTGTTTGTGGAAGATAAGGAGGTGGAGAGGGCAGGAAAGGGAGGGAGGGGCCCACTGGGGAGGGGCTGGAGCAGGCTAAGATTCCTCCACTATCCCTCGCCCGCCTTTAGTGATCTCCGCGAGTCTTTTTGTCTTCTTGTCTCTTGCGCGTGCAGCAGGTTGCCTGTCTGTTGGCGAATCTCCCTAGCTGCAGGACATTCCGAATTGTGATGCTCTTGTCTTCTGGATGCATCTGTGTGACAGTGGGCAGAGATGAACACGGGGAGCAGCCCCCAAATGAACCCCGGCGGGGTCACTTTGGCCCTTTTTTAGACTGAGTGTTGGGTTCAAGTTATGGTGACATCCACCCCGTGACCTTCCCCCCCATGATTGCGGAGGTCACCCCTTTCCTGTTTCTGCACCAAGGTCTGCGGAGGAAACTCTGGCTCTATCTATCTATCTATCTATCTATCTATCTATCTATCTATCTATCTATCTATCTATCTATCTATCTATCTATCTATCTATCTATCTATCTATCTATCATCTATCTATCTATTTGATGTTTAGCCTATTATTATTTTTATAAATAACTCAAGGCAGCAAACATTCCTCCCTCATCCTCCTGTTTTCCCCACAACAACCCTGCGAGTTGAGCTGGGCTAAGAGAGAGTCACTGCTCTAAGGGGAATTGGACTGAGGTGGGTTGGGACTAGCCCAAACCACCCAGCTGGCTTTCATGCCTAAGGCTGGACTATAACTCACCCTCTCCTGGTGATTGACCCAAAGTCACACAATCAGCTCTCATGCCTAAGGCGGGACTAGAACTTACCGTCACCTGGTGATTGACCCAAAGTCACCCAGCTGGCTTTCATGCCTAAGGCTGGACTATAACTCACCGTCTTTTGATGATTGGCCCAAAGTCACCCAGCTGGCTTTCATGGCTAAGTTGGGACTAGCATTCACTGTCTCCTGGTGATTGACCCAAAGTCACCCAACTGGCTTTTATGCCTAAGATGGGACTAAAACTCACCATTTCCTAGTGATTGGCTCAAAATCACCCAGCTGTCTTTCATGTTTAAGGAGGACTAGAACTCACTGTCTCCTAGTTTCGAAGCCAGTATCTTAACCACTACACTCCTTCCCTCGGTGCGGTGCTTTGGTGAATAACGTGACCCCCTCTTTTTTGTGGCAGCCCCTCAAATACTGGAATACTGTTATCATGTCTCCCCTATTTCTTCTTTTCTTTAAACTAGCCAAACCCAAGTCCTGCAGTCATTCTTCGTATGTTTTAGTCTCCAGTCCCCTGATCATCTTAGTTGCTCTTCTCTGAATTTTTTTCCAAACTCTCAACATCTTTTTTTCTGATAGGGTGACCAAAATTGGTTGCAGTATTCCAGGTGCTGTCTTACTAGAGTTTTATAAAGTGGTACTAATACCTCGCGTGATCTTGGTTCTATGCCTCTGTTTATACAACCCAGGATTGTATTAGCTTTTTTGGCTGCTGTTGCACGCTGCTGGCTCATGGTCACGTGGTTGTCCACTAGGACTCCAAAGTCCCTCTCACAGTTGCTGTTTTTGAGCCAGGTCTCGCCCAATCTGTATTTGTATCTTTGATTTTTCCTGCCCAAATGTAAAACTTTGCTTTTCTCCACATTGAAACTCATTTTGTTGGATAGAGCCCATTGTTCAAGTTTGTCAAGATCTTTTTGGCTCATGAGTTTGTCTTCCGGGGTGTTGGCTACTCCTGTCAGTTTGGTGTCATCTGCAAATTTGATGAATTCCACTTCAATTCTCTCATCTAAGTCATTAATGAAGATATTGTACTGGGCCTAAGACGGAACCTTGTGGTACCCCTCTGCTTACTTCTCTCCATGTGGATATGGTGCCATTGAGGACTACTCATTGAGTACAGTTTGCCAGCCAGCTACAGATCCATCTGTTGGTGATGTTGTCTATCCCACCTTTTTCTAGCTTACCAAGGAGTAGGTTGTGGTCTACTTTATCAAATGCCTTACTGAAATCTAAGTATTTCGCTGATCTACTAGTTTTGTCAATTTATCAAAGAATGAAATAAGATTGGTTTGACATGATCTGTTGCTGGCTACTATTTATAAATTTGCTTGGTTCTAGTTGTTCGCAGATCTTTTTTTTGATTATCTTTTTTATGATCTTCCCAGGTATTGATGTTAAACTGATTGGTCTGTAGTTTCATGGGACCGTTTCCCCCCGTTTCTTGAAGATGGGAACCACTTCAGCCCTTTTCCAATCCTCAGGTACTTCCCCGGTGCTCCAGGATTTTTGAAAGATGTGGTGCAGTGGTTCTGAGATAACATCTGCCAGCTCTTTCAGAACTCTGGGATGTAATCGGTTGGGTCCCGGTGATTTATACTCGTCAAGGTCGGATAGGTGTTCTCTTACTATTTTCTTGCTTATTTTAATTTTTGTTTCTAGTTTGTCTTTTGCAGTGGGTTTTTGGGTATGTTGTGTGAAGACTGATGCAAAGTATGAGTTAAGCAGCTTTGCTTTCTCCACGTTGCCTGTTATTTCCTTGCCATCTTCTCTCTTTAGTGGACCTACAGTTTCCTTGACTTTTTTCTTGTTGTTAATGTGTTGGAAGAAACTTTTTTTATTATCCTTGATTTCTGTTGCAAGTCTTTGTTCGTTCTGAGCCTTTGCTTTCCTGACTTCCTCTTTACATGTTCTCGCTGTCTGCTGATAATCGGCCTTAGTTTTGTGCCCCTCTTTTCATTTTTTGTATTTATCTTTTTTGTCTTTCAGTTTGTCAGAGAGACCTTTGTGATTTCTTCTTGAATTTCTTATTTTTCTTTTTCAGTGGTATTGTGCTGGTCTGGGCTTTTATGATCGCATTTTTCAGAGTTTCCCATGCTTCTTGGGTTGTTTTACCCTTTAGCGTCTTCATCCATGGGATCTTTCCTAGGTTTTCTCTGAGTTTGTTAAAGTCAGCTCCTTTGAAGTTTAAGACCCTGTTTGGGTTGTTTTCTATTGCTAGTGTTTGCATTATATTAAATTCCAGTATGACGTGGTCACTTTCACCCAAAGTTCCAGCAATTTCAATTCTCTCTATCACTTTTTCTCTATTAGTAAGGATTAAGTCCAGGTTGGCTTTACGTCTAGTTCCCACCTCCACCTTTTGGGTGACAAAGTTGTCAGCTAGGTTGGTTAGGAATCTGCTTGATCTCCCGCTCGCTGCAGAGTTTGTCTCCCAGTTGATGCACGTTGCGCATTGCACATGGCTGAAGGGCTGGTTGTGAGCTTGGTGCCTGGATGGGCCTTCTCCAACTTTGCATTGTTTTCACACCTCTTGCAGGGAGAGTGGGGGGTGTGCCTGGATGGAAGAGAAAATGACCCTCTCCCTCTAAATAAGCCAAATGGTGGTGTTGAGTTTCCACAGCCAAACTAAATTTTGATGGCACACCAGG
>NW_015391193.1:12074-14371 GCF_001527695.2 Protobothrops mucrosquamatus
CCTCCTCCTCCTCCTCCTCCTCCTCCTCCTCCTCCTCCTCCCAAATCCCGCTCCCTTCTAGCACTGATGATGTGACCTAGTTGGGTCATGAAATGTCTGCAAGAAAGTGTTAATACCACTTTACAATGCCTTGGTAAGGCCACACTTGGAATACTGCATCCAGTTTTGGTCACCGCGATGTAAAAAAGATGTTGAGACTCTAGAAAGAGTACAGAGAAGAGCAACAAAGATGATTAGGGGACTGAAGGCTAAAACATATAAGGAACGGCTGCTGGAATTGGGTATGTCTAGTTTAATGAAGAGAAGGACGAGGGGGGACATGATAGCAGTCTTCCATTATCTCAGGGGCTGCCCCAAAGAAGAGGGAGTCAAGCTATTCTCCAAAGCGCCTGAAGGCAGGACAAGAAGCAACGGGTGGAAACTAATCAAGGAGAGAAGCAACCTAGAACTAAGGAGAAACTTCCTGACAGTGAGAACAATTAACCAGTGGAACAACCTGCCTCCAGAAGCGGTGAATGCTCCATCACTGGACGTTTTTAAGAAGAGACCGGACAGCCATTTGTCCGAAATGGTATAGGGTTCCCTGCCTGAGCAGGGGGTTGGACTAGATGACCTCCAAGGTCCCTTCCAACTTTACTATTATTATTATTATTATTATTATTATTATTATTATTATTATTATTATTATTATTATTATTATTAAAGCAATGAAGCTCAGAGATATAAACAGAGAGCAAACCTTCCTCCCTTCTAGTATTGATATCGTTCCCTAGTTGGGTCATGAAACGTCTGCAAGAAAACCGCCAAGCTCAGAGAGCACCAAGGACCCCTCATTTCAACCCGAGCTACAGATATTCTCTCCTATTGGGGAATAAATAAACACTGATCACCCCTAACTGTGCCTAATAGGGGTGGGGGTGGTCCTGAGTGAGCAATGCTTGGCTGGCTTCGGAGTGGTCAAGCCTTAAGCCTTGAAAAGGGCAGGATGGCTGTTACAGCTGCCTTCTGCAAAGGCTGACCCAACAATTCAGCGGAGCTGCTGGGTGCTTTAATGATGAGCATTGTAATATTCAGGCAGGGCAGCGGAAATAAAAACTAAGCTTTTGAAGCAATTGGGGAGGCCAGCTCTTGGCCACAGGGGGACTCCATCTTCTGTCTTCAGACCACATATTTACCTGGGCTAGCTATACATAGCAGATGCTGTTGTACAGCGTGCATTCAGTGTAATTTACACGTTGTGCAAACTTATAAGTTAGTGCCGGCAGGGGTTTGTGATTTTTCTCTGGTGACGTCAATGCACCGACCACCTGGGGGTCTTCCTCCCTGACCCCCTCCCCGCCAGATGCAGGCTGGCCACCTCCAACCTTTCCTTCCTTGGTAAATGTTTAATAAAGAGGGAAGTGGCCCTCTCTCTCCCTCCTCCCCCCTTTAACCCCATGACCTCTGCACATCAATCAGCTCACCCCTCCCTTTCCCTCTCGCCTGTTGCAGCCTCTCTGCATGTCCAGTCCAGCTGTGTTAGGCAATGTGGAAAAGGGCAGCTGGAATGTGGGTTGGGGATGGGCAGGGCTGAGGTGCAAAAAACATGTAAAAAAAGATGTTGAGACTCTAGAAAGAGTACAGAGAAGAGCAACAAAGATGAATAATAGAGGGATAGAATCAAGATCACGTGAAGGGTTAATACCACTTTACAAGGCCTTGGTAAGGCCACACTTGGAATCCTGCATCCAGTTTCGGTCACCACGATGTAAAAAAGATGTTGAGACTCTAGAAAGAGTACAGAGAAGAGCAACAAAGATGATTAGGGGACTGGAGGCTAAAACATATAAGGAACGGTTGCTGGAATTGGGTATGTCTAGTTTAATGAAGAGAAGGACGAGGGGGGACATGATAGCAGCGTTCCAATATCTCAGGGGCTGCCCCAAAAAAGAGGGAGTCAAGCTATTCTCCAAAGCACCTGAAGGCAGGACAAGAAGCAACAGATGGAAACTAAGCAAGGAGAGAACCAACCTAGAACTAAGAAGAAACTTCCTGACAGTTAGAACAATTAACCAGTGGAACAACCTGCCTCCAGAAGCGGTGAATGCTCCAACACTGGAGGTTTTTAAGAAGAGACTGGACAGCCATTTGTTCAGAATGGTATAGGGTTTCCTGCCTGAGCAGGCGATTGGACTAGATGACCTCCAAGGTCCCTTCCAACTACTACTATTACTACTACTACTACTACTTCTCCTCCTCCTCCTCCTCCTCCTCCTCCTCTTCTTCTTCTTCTTCTTCTTCTTCTTCTTCTTCTTCTT
>NW_015391193.1:14757-21325 GCF_001527695.2 Protobothrops mucrosquamatus
CTCCTCCTCCTCCTCCTCCTCCTCCTCCTCCTTCTCCTTCTTCTTCTTCTTCTTCTTCTTCTTCTTCTTTATTATTATCATCTCCCAAAGCTCCAACAGGCATTTCGGTTTCTTTACACTTTCCTGAAGGAAGAAACACATTTCCTGGGAAGTTTTTGCTCCCTGTGTATTTCTCCAGCTTCTGTAGGCATCGACTAGCGAGGAGACCCATTTTGGTGCCCGGAGCTGCACAGCAAATAGTTTCCAGATGCTCGTCCAAACGGGCAGATGTGACACACACAAAACGTGGATGGAGCTCTCTTGGTGCATCAGGAAGGGGCTGCCCACAAAGAAGAGGGGGTCAACCTATTCTCCAAAGCACTTGAAAGGCAGGAGAAGAAGCCACTAATCAAAGAGAGAAGCAACCGAGAAGTAAGGAGAGGTTTTCTGACACGGAGAACAATTAACCCGTGGAACTGCTTGCCTCTAGAAGTCGTGGGTGTTCCAACACTCGGACATTTTTAAAGAAGAGATTGGAGGACCTGCTGGAGTGCTGAGTCACCAACTCTGCAGCTTGCTTCTTACGCAAGCAAGCATTGCCCGGCAAGCAGAGATTTAAGGCTGATAACCAGCCAAACGAGAATCCGGAAGCACCTTATTTTTCCCCGCAGGTCCTAACACATATAAAACCTGCAAGCTTGGCTATCCTGGTTTTCTTTGGCCAACTCAGTTTAACACTCTTGTCCGAAGGATGTCAAGACTTTGATTCCTTGGGGGCCATTGGTCTCCCCCCTAGGTGGGGGGGGGCCCTTTTGATTGGGGTCTGGTTAGGTTGGATTGGGATGGAATGTTGAAAAGGTGGGATGGGGGCACTTCGGTGGGGCTGAAATAATAATAATAATAATAATAATAATAATAATAATAATAATAATAATAATATTAATAATAATAATATTAATAATAATAATAATAATAATAATAAAGTTGGAAGGGACCTTGGGGGTCATCTAGTCCAACCCCTGCTCGAGCAGAAGACCTTATATCATTTCAGACAAATGGTTGTCCAGTCTCTTCTTAAAAACTTCCAGTGTTGGAGCATTCACTGCTTCTGGAGGCAGGTTGTTCCACTGGTTAATTGTTCTAACTGTCAGGAAGTTTCTCCTTAGTTCTAGATTGCTTCTCTCCTTGATCAGTTTCCATCCGTTGCTTCTTGTCTTGCCTCCAGGCGCTTTGGAAAATAGCTTGACTCCCTCTTCTTTATGGCAACCCCCGAGATATTGGAACACTGCTATCATGTCCTCCCTCGTCCTTCTCCTCATTAAACTAGACATACCCAATTCCAGCCACCGTTTCTTATATGCTTTAGCCTCCAGTCCCCTAATCATCTTTGTTGCTCTTCTCTGTACTCTTTCTAGAGTCTCAATATCTTTTTTACATCGTGGTGACCAAAATGAAGCAGAGGTAACTGAGCACCTTTTTGGGGTGGGAAGTTTCCATCATCCCAGACTTCTGAAATGCCTTTGATAGCAGACAGGACAGATCCAGGAGCAGCAAACATTTTGTGCACTCTGAATAACAGAATCACAGAGTTGGGAGGGACCTTGGAGGTCTTCTAGTCCAACCCCCTGCTCAGGCAGGAAACTGTATACTATTTCAGACAAATGGCTGTCCTGTCTCTTTCTAAAACCCTCCAGTGATGGAGCACCCACAACTTCTGGAGGCAAGCTGGTCCAGTGGTTAATTGTTCTCACTGTCAGGAAATTTCTCCTTAGTTCCAAGTTCCTTCTCTTCTTGATTAGTGTCCATCTGTTGCTTTTTGTCCTGCCTTCAGGTGGTTTGAAGAATAGGTTGACCCCCTCATCTCTGTGGCAGCCCCTCAGATACAGTATTGAAGACTGCTATCATGTCACCCCTATTTTTTCTTTCCACTAAACTAGACATGCCCAATTCCTGCAACCGTTCTTCATATGTTTTAGTCTCCAGGCCTTTAATCATCTCTGTTGCTCTTCTCTGCACTCTTTCTAGAGCAGGGGTGTCAAACTCAATTTCATTGAGGGCCGCATTGCGGTTGTCCTGGGGGGGGCTGGTAGGTGTGGCCAGGGTGGGCGTGGCCTACTGGGTGGGCGTGGATGGAGTGGGTGTGGCCTACTGGGTGGGCATGGCCAGCTCTACATCGTTCGCGTCAAGGGGGCCTGTGGGGGCCTGGGCAGGAGTGGGACAGATCTGAGGGTCTCTGGCAGAGGGGTGGGTGGGACTGGGGCAAGCGCCAAGGCATGGTCCATTTCTTCATTCCTCACAAAGGGTGACCCCTCCCCAGCGTGCACCCAGGGGGACGGGGCCGACGCGGCAGGGGCTGGTTCCTCGCTGTTTCCAGACGGCCTTGTGGAGCTAAGACTGAATGCGTTTCAGCATAGATGGCCACCACAAAATTGTACATTGGCTCCTGGCCAGCCTGGGCCAGGGCCAAGGCAGCGGGGGCCGTTCCCTCACTGTTTCCAGGATGGCTTCGCGGGCCCCATGAAACCACTTTGCAGGCCGCATCCAGCCCCCGGGCCTTGTGTTTGACATGTGTGTTCTAGAGTCTCAACAACTTTTTTTATATCACAGTGATCAAAACTGGATGCGGCATTCCGAGTGTGGTTTTACCAAAGGATGATAAAGCGGTATTAACCCTTCACGTGATCTTGATTCTCTCCCTCTGTTAATTCAGCCTAGGATTGCATTGGCATTTTTGGCAGCTGCACTACACGGCTGGCTCATATTTAAGTGATTGTCCTGTAGGACTCCACGATCCCTCTTGTTCTCTCCTCTTTGGAGGACCCCACTGGACTCTTTTTTTTTTGACCCAAATGCATCAGGGAAGGCTATACAGTAACAGCAGAGAGGGGATCACACTTGTAAACAGAAAGTTGCTGGATTTAAATCATGCAGAAAAGAGGGCCACTTTGGTGTGGGTGCCAGACTAGTAAAGGGAGGGGCAGCTTCTAGCCCCCCTTCCCTCAGGCATGGAAGCTTGGGAGGGGGGCAGGATAGTTTGGACCCCCCCCTCTCTCTCCACCCAACCTTTCAGGAGTGATTGGATGAAAAGCAGCTGCATTTGTTGTGTGTGTGGGGGGGAATGGGAATTACAGCACTATGGCCTTGAGGTCCCTTTTACGAGACTCTGGGGCTCCATTGCTTTGCCGCTTGGATGTGGTTTCAGCTGCCCTTCAGTTGTCCCCAAAATAAAGAGCAAAAATTCTTCATTGATTTGTTGATTATATCGATTTATAGAACCACGACAGGAGGCTTTGCCTGCCCGGCTGACAAATATCGCTCGGGTATCTTAGGGAAAGACCTGAAAGAGCCGTTCTTACGACATGCTAGTTTGATTGCAGGCGGTCCTAAACTTGCCACCGATTCATTTACTTGGCTGGTCAAAGTTATAACAACCCTGGGGAAAAAAAACAACCCCGACTTATGGCCGTTTTTCACACTTAACGACCGTCGAAGCATCCCCAGGGTCGCGTGATCAAAATTCAGACGGTTGGAAACTGACTCGTATTTATGACGGTTGCAGGGTCCCGGGGTCACGTGATCCCCTTTTTGCGACCTTCTGACCAGCAAAGTCCGTGAGGAAGCCAGATTCACTTAACAACCGTGTTACTGAGTTAGCAACTGCGGTGCTTCCCGTAACAACCGTGGCAAGACAGGTTGCAAAATGGGGAAAGGTCGCTTAACGACTGTCTTGCTTAGCGACGGGAAATCATTCGTGGTCATTATGTCGTGACTTGTGACTTAATAGATTGAGCAGAAAACAAGGTGGCTGGTTAGTGTTCTATAGACTCTTGGCTCAACTCAGTTGTGGGTGCTCCATCACTGTAGGTTTCCAAGAAAGATTGAACAAACATTTGCCTGGGATAGTGTAAGTTCTCCTGCCTTGGGGGGTCAGAGTATAAGACCTCCAAGGTCCCCTGTGATGCCGTAATTCAGTGTATGCAGCCACAGGGACAGAATATTTTTAAAGAGATGCAGCACAGAGGTGTCTTAAAAAAATAAACTGAGAACCAGTTTGGTCCAATGGTTAGAGCATTGGTTAAAGCAGCAAGCTAGAAACCAGGAAACAGTGAGTTCTAGTCCTGCCGTATCCATGAAAGCCAGCTGGGTGACTTTGGGCCAATGACTAGGAGACGGTGAGTTCTAGCTCTGCCTTAGGCATGAAAGCAAGCTGGGTGACTTTGGGCCAATCACCAGGAGACAGTGAATTCTAGTCCCAACTTAGCCATGAATGCCAACTAGGTGACTTTGGGCCAATCACTAGGAGATGGTGAGTTCTAGCTCTGCCTTAGGCATGAAAGCAAGCTGGGTGACTTTGGGCCAATCACCTGGAGATGGTGAGTTCTAGTCCCATCTTAGCCATGAAAGCCAACTAGTGACTTTGGGCCAATCACCAGGAGACGGTGAGTTCTAACCCCATCTTAGCCATGAATGCCAACTAGGTGACTTTGGGCCAATCACCAGGAGACGGTGAGTTCTAGCTGTGCCTTAGGCATGAAAGCAAGCTGGGTGACTTTGGGCCAATCACCTGGAGATGGTGAGTTCTAGTCCCATCTTAGCCATGAAAGCCAACTAGTGACTTTGGGCCAATCACCAGGAGACGGTGAGTTCTAGTCCCATCTTAGCCATGAAAGCCAACTAGGTGACTTTGGGCCAATCACCAGGAGACGGTGAGTTCTAGTCCCATCTTAGCCATGAANCTCTGTCCCTTTCTTTCTTTCTTTCTTTCTTTCTTTCTTTCTTTCTTTCTTTCTTTCTTTCTTTCTTTCTTTCTTTCTTTCTTTTCCTCCCTCCCTTCTCTTTCTTTCTTTCTTTCTTTCTTTCTTTCTTTCTTTCTTTCTTTCTTTCTTTCTTCTTGTTCTTTAATTCATTATTTCCTTTGTATTGGAAATGAAAAAGACAAGAGTGAAATAAGAGCTGACATTTGAAATGACAACTCGGCCTCATTAGCAAGATTATCCACCTAGGTTTGGGGCAGCTCTTTAAATGTGTTTGACATCTGCAAGAAAACAACCAAGCAAAGACACTACCAAGAACCCCACAGTCCTCCTCCCCCTCCCCTTTCCCCTCTTCCCCCTCCCCCTTCCTCCTCCCTTCAACCATCCCTCTCTTCTAGCACTGATGTTGTTATCTAATTGGGTCATGAAACGTCTGCAAGGAAACAGCCAACCTCAGAGGATAGAATAACAGAGTTGGAAGTAATCCTAGAGGTCATTCAGACCAACCCCCCACTCAAGCAAGAGACCCTATACCCTTTCAGACAAGTGGCTGTCCAATCTCTTCTTGAAAACCTCCAGTGATGGAGCACCCACAACTTTGGAGGCAAATTCTATTCCACTATCAGTAAATTTCTCCCTAATTCCAAGTTGCTTCTCTCCTTGATTAGTTCCCATCCCTTACTTCTTACCCTACCTTCAGGTGCTTTGGAGAACAGGTTGAACCCCCCCTCCTTCTTTGCGTCAGCCCCTCAAATCTTGGAAGACTGCTATCCTGTCACCCCTGGTCCTTCTTTTCACTAGATTGGACATACCCAGTTCGTGCAACCGTTCTTCATGTGTTTTTAGCCTCCGGACTCCTGATCATCTTTGTTGCTCTTCTCTGCACTCTTTCCAGAGTCTCAACATCTTTTTTTGTATTGTGGTGACCAGAAGTGAATGCAATATATCCCGAGTGTGGCCTTACCAGGGCACCATAAAGTGATATTTTCACGTGATCTCGATACTATCCCTCTTGTTGATGCAGTGTTCAGTTTGACCAGTGATTGAACGAGGGTGAGGGTGTTGCTAGAGCAGACATGTCAAACACAAGGCCCGCGGGCCGGATGCGGCTCGCAAAGTGGTTTCATGTGGCCCGCGAAGCCATCCTGGAAACAGTGAGCGAACGGCCCCCACTGCCTTGGCCCTGGCCCAGGCCGGCCGGGAGCCAATGTACAATTTGGTGGCCATCTATGCCGAAACGCATTCAGTCTTAGCTCCACAAGGCCGTCTGGAAACAGCGAGGAACCAGCCCATCGTGTGGCCCCGTCCCCTGGGTGCGTGCTGGGGAGGTGTCACCCTTTGTGAGGAATGAAGAAATGGACCATGCCTTGGTGCTTGCCCCGGTCCCACCCCCTCCTGCCAGAGACCCTCAGATCTGTCCCACTCCTGCCCAGGCTCCCATAGGCACCCTTGACGCGAACGATGTAGAGCTGGCCATGCCCAGCCAGCAGGCCACACCCACTCCATCCACGCCCACCCAGTAGGCCGCACCCACCCTGGCCACACACCCCCACCCCCCCAAGCGCAACCACAATGCTGATGCGGCCCTCAACGAAATTGAGTTTGACACCCCTGTGCTAGAGGCAATTACCGCAGATTACCTCCCATCGGCCGGTACGCTCCCACAGGGTGGGTCTCCTCAGGGTGCCGTCAGCCAGACAGTGCCGGCTGGCGACCCCCAGGGGGAGGGCCTTCTCGGTGGGAGCCCCCACCCTCTGGAACGAACTACCCCCAGAGATCCGGGTGATCCCGGATCTCCCCTCCTTCCGCCGCGCCCTAAAGACATGGCTTTTCCA
>NW_015391193.1:24986-26244 GCF_001527695.2 Protobothrops mucrosquamatus
CAGCTCTAGCAAAGGATTCTGGGAACTTGCAGTTCTAAAATTATAGAACAATTAAAAACAATAAAATGATAGAAACAGCCAGAAAATAAATTTAAACATCATCCTAGAGAGTTAACCAACTAACAGTAAAGCTGCATAACGGAGCCCTTAAATGCTTTCCAGACCCAGGCCTGGGTATATACAGGTAGTCCTCGACTTATGACCGCATTTGAGCCCAACACTTTTGTGGCTAAGTGAGATAGTTGTTAAGTGAGCTTTGTCCCATTTTACGACCTTGCTTGCCACCGTTGTTAAGGGAATCACATGGTTGTTAAGTGAATCTGACTTCCCCATGGGCTTGGCATGTCTGAAGGTCGCAAAAAGGGGGTCACGTGACCCCGGGATACTGCGGCTGTCATAAATACAAGCCAGCTGCCAAGCGGCCGAATTTTGATCATGTGACCCTGGGGATGCTGCAACAGTCGTAAACGTGAAAAACGGTCGTAAGTCGCTTTTTCCAGTACTGTGGTAACTTCGGTCACTAAATGAACTGTTGTAAGTCAAGGGCTACCTGCAGCCAACTTTTTAAAGCCTTTGAGAAAGGCTAACAGGGCTGGGGCCATTTTAATCTCTGAGGGAGGATGCTCCATAGAGCAATGGCAGGGGGCTGAATTAGAATACTTTCAAAGTTCCTTCCACCTCTTTTTTTCGGTATTCCGTTCTGGAAAAGAAGCAGCAGGTGGAAGATCATTAAAGAGAGAAGCAACCTGGAATTAAGGAGAAATTTCCCGACAGTGGGAACAATTAACCAGTGGAACGGCTCGCCTCCAGAAATGGTAGGCGCTCCATCACTGGAGGATTTTAATTTGTCTGAAATGGTATAAGTTGTTGTTGTTAGTTGCGAAGTCGTGTCCGACCCATTGCGACCCCACGGACAACGTTCCTCCAGGCCTTCTTGTCCTCTACCATCTTCTGGAGTCCATTGAAGCTCACACCTACTGCTTCAGTGACTCCATCCAGCCACCTCATCCTCTGTCATCCCCTTCTTCTATTGCCCTCCATCTTTCCCAGCATTAAGCCCTTCTCCAGTGAGTCCTTCCTTCTCATTAGGTGGCCAAAGTACTTGAGTTTCAACTTCAGGATCTGGCCTTCTAAAGAGCAGTCAGGGTTGATCTCCTCCAGGACTGACCGGTTGGATCGCCTGGCAGTCCAGGGGACTCGCAGGAGTCTTCTCCAGCACCAGAGTTCAAAGGCCTCCATTCTTTGGCGCTCAGCCTTT
>NW_015391193.1:29830-34406 GCF_001527695.2 Protobothrops mucrosquamatus
TACAACGGCGCTGCAAAGAGTGATTTATTGCTGTTTTTCATACTTGTGTCCGTTGCAGCATCCCCAGGGTCACATGATCGAACTTGGGGTGTTTGGCAACCGACTCATATTTACGACGGTCGCGGCATCCCGGGGTCACGTGATCCCCTTTTGCGACCTTCTGACTTGCAAAGTCCACGCGGGGGGCAGATTCACTTAACAACTGTGTTACTCACTTAAAAACGGCCTTCGTCATTAAACGAATGGTCATAAGTTGAGAAATACCTGTGTTTGCATTTAGAAAAGGACTTCCAGTCTGCACACTTCATTTATTTATTTAGGAAAATTTATCTAGCCCCCTGCTTGCTCACGGCAACTCTAGGTGGCTTACAGACAATAAAACGCCACGTAGAAGAAATTAAAATAATAAAATAATCATAAAATAACAACCGCCAGCACTCCCCCTTGGCAACGACACACACACTCATGCCAGCCATTTAATGGGCTCCATCCGCTGGCAGAACCACGTTTTCAGAAAGAGGGTCAGAGTGGAGGGAGCAGTCTAATTTCCAGAGGGATGATGTTCCAGAGGGAGGGAGCCACCACGGAGGAGGCCCTTCTCCAGGGTCCCGCCAGATGCATTTCCTTAGGGAACGGGACCCATGACATTCCTTGCCTCCTCGCTCTGGTGGGTCGGGTGGATGTGACCGGCAAGAGATGGTCCTTCAGACAACCTGCTCCCAAGCCGTGATCAACCAGCCCCTTGAATTGCACCCCGAAGCAGATCGGCAACCAACGCAGCTCCCGCAGGAGAGATCACCCACATACGAAGAATGGCTGCAGGACTTGGGGCTGGCTAGTCTAAAGAAAAGAAGAAATAGGGGAGACATGATAGCAGTATTCCAGTATTTGAGGGGCTGCCACAAAGAACAGAGGGGGCACGTTATTCACCAAAGCACCAGAGGGCAGGACAAGAAACAATGGTTGGAAACTGATCAAAGAGAGAAGCAACCTGGAATTATAGAGAAACTTCCTAACAGTGAGGACAATCAACCAGTGAAACAGCTTGCCTCCAGAAATCGTGGGTGCTCCATCACTGGAGGTTTTTAAGAAGAGGCTGGAGAGCCACTTATCTGAAATGGCATAGGTTCTCCTGCTTAAGCGGGGGGGGGGGGGGCGGGACNTTGGCCTAGGGAATTTTAGTGGGGTTTTTAAGGGAAATTTTAATTATTAGGCCATTACAAATATTTCCTTTTAATCTGGTTTTAAATTGATATTTATTGTAATTTTGGTTTTATAAGGCTGTCAGCCGCCCTGAGTCCGGTAAGGAGAAGGGCGGGATACAAATCAAATAAATAAATAAATAAATAAATAAATAAATAAATAAATAAATAAATAAATAAATTCTTGCAATTCCGGCAGGCTGATCTTTTGAGGGCTACTCAGGACTGCACCCTTTCAGCAGGGAAGGGGTTAACCGCCTTCCCTTCCTGCTGGCTGAACTGGGAGGAAGAGTGTTTACAGAGCAAATAGGCTGATGGGGGGGGGGAGGGAGGAGGAGATGTCCCATACAGCGCCATAATGTCCTCAAGGGGCCCCTCGCCTCTCCTGAGAGCAAATACCCAAAGGCAGGCGAGGCTCTTTGCTAAATCCGGTCTGTCTTCTATATTTTCTTAGCCGGGGTTAAATGTCACCCTGATACGAGGGAAACAAATACTGGCACCACCGATCTGCAAAGCAAGGGTCAAAAACCGAGATTTTTTTTATAATTTTTTTAATTTTATTTTTTTAAAAAGAGTCTCCTGCAAAGAAAACAGAGGGGCAAAGCTGGAGCCCAGCTGGCCGACTTGCTTAAAATGACATGATTTTATTTTATTTATGCGTTTTCTTTCTAAAATTATCGGCCGGCCGCCTTGCCGCAGGTAACCCTTTATTTCCTAAAAAAAATAAAGCGCTCAGGCTGAACGGCCTTTTCTAATCACAGACACAGCCAATCCTCAACTTATAACCATTCATTTAGTGACCGGCGCTGAAGATATCCTTGGTGGAGGCCACAAGTGTCACTCTTTGTGCGCCTCTTTGTGTGTGTGTGTGTGTGTCTTTGTGAGATCTCCTGCAGGGGCAGCGAAGTAGAAAGTCAGGGCGGTTTTACTGGAAATACAACTAGTCCTCAACAACTATCTGTTTAGTGATCATTCGCAGTGATGACAGCGCTGAAAAAAAGAGACTTAGGGCCGTTTTTCACACTTACGACCGTTGCAGCCTCCCCGTGGTCACACGTGATCAAAATTCAGAGGCTCGGCAACTGGCATGTACTTACGACGGTTGTAGTGTCCCGGGGTCACGTGATCACCACTTGTAACCTTCCCAGCTGGCTTCTGACAAGCAAAGTCAATGGGGGAAGCCAGGTTCATTTAAGGACCATGCGATTCACTTAACAACTGCAGGGATTTGTTTAACGGTGGCCAAAAAAATGGTTGCACAATGGGGTGCAATTCACCTAACATATATATTTGGGTTAGCAATGGAACTTTGGAGTTCAATTGTGGTCTACCTGTAACTTTAACTAACTAACTTCCTGACAGTTAGAACAATTAACCAGTGGAACAACCTACCTCCAGAAGCGGTGAATGTTCCAACACTGGAAGTTTTAAAGAAGAAACTGGACAGCCATTTGTCCAAAATGGTATAGGGTTTCCTGCCTGAGCAGGGGGTTGGACTAGATGACCTCCAAGGTCCCTTCCAACTTTTTTTATTATTATTATTATTATTATTATTAATTATTATTATTATTATTATTATTATTATTATTATTATTATTATTATTATTATTATTATTATTATTAATATTATTATTATTATTATTATTATTATTATTATTATTATTATTATTATTATTATTATTATTATTTTATTATTATTATCATCAACATCATCATTATTATTATTATTATTATTATTTGCTGGATTAGAAACGGGGAGGCCTGAGTTCTCATCCTGCATTTGGTGTAGAAGCCAGCCCTTCTCTCTTTCTTTATTTCTTATTTATACAGTTAGTCCTCAACTTACACCAATTCATTTAATGACCCTTTGAAGTTACAGCATCGCCCAAAAAAATAGCTTACGACTGTTCTTCTCCCTTGTGATCGTTCCAGCAATCCCCAGGGTCACGTGATTAAAATTCAGCTGCTCGGCAACTGACTCATAGTTATGACGGTTTGCAGTGTCCCCGGGGTCACGTGATCCCCTTTTGCGACCTTCTGACAAGCCGGGTCAATGGGGGAAGCCGGATTGACTGAACAACCGTGTTCCTAACTTAACAACCGCAGGGACTCGCTTAACAGCCCTGGCAAGAAAAGTCATAAAGCGGGGCAGAAGTCACTTAACAACTGTCTCCCTTAGCAGCAGAAATTTTGGACTCAGTTATGGTTGTAAGTCGAGGACTACCTGTGTATCCTGTTTCATAGTCACCCCATCTCCCTCTTCCCTCTGGGAAGGAGGAGATCAGTGCTAAGAACTTCTGAAAATTGCGCTTCAGTTTGAGAGGGAGACGACACAGACTCATCCCCAGCAGCCTGCACCTGTCTTCCACAGCGAAGGGATCCAGGACAGAAAAACATCCTGCAGCCAAGAAGGCTCCACACCCATTTGCACCACTCAGGTGACCCTGAGGACACAGACAAGCCTCCAAGTGGCCTCAATGACTCTCTAAAAGAATGCAAATGACCAGCTGTCTGCAAGGAGTATAAATCCTTCCATTCCCCACCATCCACTCAGAGCTGAAGAAGCTTCTTGGATGAGAAGCGAAACGTCTTCAAAGAAAAACAAGAAAGTCCAGTTGCCTCTTGAAAAAAGCACCTTTGGGACGCTTCCGAAAATGTTCCGAAAAAGCAAGCGGCAGGGACTTCCCCAGGCAGAGCCCCAAAGTCAAGGCTATGGGGAGGGTCCAAGGGACAGAACCCCACTGAAGATATTCCAGGCTCTTGAGCTACACCAGGAAAGTTCCTCTCCTGGATTTGGGTTACTCACTTCTCTGCTTTGCTGACTCCTTGTTAAGCCTGAAGACCTTCCTTGAACTTCCCAGTTGTGGGTCTGAGTTGGCCACAGGGCGTCTAAGGCAGGGGTGTCTAAGGCAGGGGTGTCAAACTTGACACCCCTGCCTTAGACAAACTGGATACATTTAGCTTGTCTTTTTGTTTTTTTGAGCAGATCTTGGTCAACGACCGAAATAAAGTCCTTTGAGCTTTGAGTGGAACAGAGGTGACATCCTTGCCATCTTAAGTTGACTCTCATCTTTCAGCCCTGATTCGTTGAATTTCTCAGTCTCCCAAAAGCTGCTATGAAAAATAAAGATGATTTAATCTCTGCGTAATGTTTTGTCAAGAGGTCTCCCAACCGCCTCCCCATTATCTTTATTTTCATTGTTATTTTTATATACATCTCAGAATAAATAAATAAATAAATAAATAGCAGAATAACAGAGTTGGAAGGGACCTTGGAGGTCTTCTAGTCCAACCCACTGCTCGGGCAGGAAACCCTGAAAATCTGAATAATATTTAGATTAAAAAAAACAGGGGACTGGATCTCCTCTGGATTT
>NW_015391193.1:36826-38934 GCF_001527695.2 Protobothrops mucrosquamatus
CCCCCCTCCCTCGGGGTTTAATGACCTGATTGGTTGCATTATCAACCCCTATTAAGGAGGCTGGTCTATAAAATGGTGTTAAATATTAAGCATGGATTAAGGATTGCGTGGAGATGAGGCTTTGGGAGGTAGGCAAGGAGGCAAAGGAATCTGGGTGGGGGAGAAACATAACAGGGGGATAGCAGGGGGGGATTTGGGGGGGGTGTGTGTTGGTGTGTGTGTGTGGGGGGGGTTTCAATGCAGGGACAAAGGCCACTGGAAATTCTGGCCAGACAGGATTATATCAAGAAATTTCTACAAGCAACCAAGAATCTTTGGGGAAGCGATCAGAGGAAATTTTAACAGAATAACAGAATTGGAAGGGACCTTAGGGGTCTTCTCAAACAGGAGACCCTATACCAGGGGTAGGCAACCTTGGCTCTTTTATGACTCGTGGACTTCAACTCCCAGAATTCCTGAGCCAGCCACGCTTAGGGGAAAGGGAGAGGTTTCCAAGCTGAGCCATGCTGGCTCAGAAATTCTGGGAATTGGAAGTCCACGAGTCATAAAAGAGCCCTTGCCCTATACCATTCCAGACAAATGGCTGTCCAATCTCTTCTTAAAAGCCTCCAGTGATGGACCACCCACAACTTCTGGAGGGAAGTTGTTCCACTGATTAATTAACAGAGTAACAGAGTTAGAAGGAACCTTAGAGGTCTTCTAGTCTTACCCCCTGTTTGAGCAGGAGCTCCTAAAACATTCCGGACAGAAGGCTGTCCAATCTTTTCTTAAAAACGTCAAGTGTTGAAGCACCCACAGCTTCTGGAGGACTTTTCTCCTTAGTTTCAGCTTGGGTCTCTAATGATCTTCTAGAATTACAGAGTTTGGAAGGGACCTTGGAGGTCTTCTAGTCCAACCCTCTGCCCAAGTAGGAGACCTAGATCATTTCAATGAATCAATGAATCAATGAATCAATGAAACAGAATAAGAGCTGGAAGGGATCTTGGAAGTCTTTTAGTCCAACCCTCTGCTCAAGCAGGAGAACGTAGACTATTTCAATTAATCAGTCAATCAATCAATCAATCAATCAATCAATCAATCAATCAGAATAAGAGCTGGAAGGGACCTTGGAGGTCTTCTAGTCCAACTCTCTGCTCAAGCAGGAGAATGTAGACCATTTCAATCAATCAAAATAAGAGCTGGAAGGGACCTTGGAGGTCTTCTAGTCCAACCCCCTGCTCAAGCAGGAGAACCTAGACCATTTCAATTAATCAGTCAATCAATCAATCAATCAATCAGAATAAGAGCTGGAAGGGACCTTGGAGGTCTTCTAGTCCAACCCCCTGCTCAAGCAGGAGAACGTAGACCATTTCAATTAATCAATCAGTCAATCAATCAATCAATCAATCAATCAATCAATCAATCAGAATAAGAGCTGGAAGGGACCTTGGAGATCTTCTAATCCAACCCTCTGCTCAAGCAGGAAATCCTAGAGCATTTCAATTAATCAGTCAATCAATCAGCCAATCAATCGTTTTGTGCCCAATGCAGGACTAGAACTCACCGTGTCCTGGTGATTGGTCCAAAGTCACCCAGATGGCTTTCATGCCTAACGTGAGACTAGAACTCCTGGTGTCTTAACCACTAGATCAAAAAGGCTAAGGGGAACATGGGATGAAGGCGGGAGGGTTATGGAGTCGTTTGAGGGGGGGGGGAATGTATTCCGGAAGAGATAACGTGGGAAGGTTTTCAAAAGGGAAGGTCTTCCAAAGCTTGCATGAAATTGGTGAGGACCATCTTCCTTAAGGGCTAGGAAGTGGATTTGACTAATCTGGGCGGCTGGATCAGAACACTCACTGTAAATGCAACCTTTTCCTTTGTTTTGGCTGGCACCACCCCCTCCCCCCCCAGTCTGCAACTCCTGAAACCAGCTGCATCTTTTTTCTGCCCTGGATTCCTGGTTAATGACCCGGCTGCTTTAAAGAGAGCCAGACTGGGTTCTGCATGGCTTGGTTTGAATACACAACAGGGTTTGTGATGATTTTGCAGATTTTGGCCTTCCAGGCAGCCTCCACCAGATTGAGAGGGTGGTGGTGGGGGAACTGGAGAGAGAGGGGGGAGGGAGGGAG
>NW_015391193.1:40594-46617 GCF_001527695.2 Protobothrops mucrosquamatus
GGGGGGGGGGGGGGGGCTGGACTAGAACAGAGCTTTTCAACCAGTGGTACGGGTACCACTTGTGGTACATTGGCACCTGGCAGGTGGTACGCGACCATCCCAGAAAAGTGGTAGCAGGGGAGGGGAAAGAGCTGAACCAGTGGCAGCACCCCACAAGCCTGAGCGAGAGACGGCTGGAGCTGCAGGGCTGTCAGGGCTCAGCGGAAGCACCAGGATCAGTGCTTCTTCGGGACTGTCAGGGCTCAGTGGAAGCGCCAGGATCAGCGCCAGGCTCCAGCTGGAGCTCGGCGCTGATCCTGGTGCTTCTGCTGAGCCCAGAAGAAGCGCCGATCAGCTGGAATGTTGCAGCCTCTCCAGGGTCTTGTGATTTACATTCAGATGCTTGGCAACTGATTCATACTTATGACGGTCACAGTGTCCCAGGGTCATGTGAAGTGACCAAAACCTGCTGCAACCACCCAGCAGACGGGGGGAATAAAAACCAAACACACCCCACCCCACCCCCACTGCCAATCCTCAACAGAAATGCTCACAACAATGAAAACCTCGGACAGGAGGAAGAGTGCCGCCGGGCGGGCAGGCAGGTGTCTTGCTCGGCTGTGGCTTGGGGGGCACTTTTTTCAGTGCCATTGTAACTTCGAACAGTCACTAAGTGAACTGTTGTAAGTCGAGGACTACCTGTACTTCATCACTTTTTTTTCTTTTCTTTTTTTTTTGTCATTAAGTTTTTGACACCTTGCTAGGCAACTGGTGGTACTCGGATATTGCCATATCCTAAAAGTGGTACAATGGGTGAAAAGTTGAAAAGCCCTGGACTAGATGACCTCCAAGGTCCCTTCCAACTCTGTTTCTCTTCTCTTCTCTTCTCTTCTCTTCTCTTCTATTCTATTCTATTCTATTCTATTCTATTCTATTCCTATTCTACTCTATTCTATTCCTACTCTACTCTATTCTATTCCTACTCTACTCTACTCTACTCTACTCTACTCTACTCTACTCTACTCTACTCTACTCTACTCTACTCTACTCTGGTTCTATTCTATTCTATTCTATTCTATTCTATTCTATCCAGCTTCTGTATCATTGCAATGTTGGAAAAGGTCTCCCTCTCTCTCTGCCCTATAACCACTCCTGGGACAGGGTCCCATGGATTTGAACTGGGCTTCTCCAGAGCGCTTTCTGTCTCTCCCTGTCCTTCCTCATCACGCCTGGATCCCACGAGCGTTAATAAAAATCAAAGCTTTTCATAAACATTAACTTACTAATGGCTCCGTCTGGCCCCAGGGCCATTAAACGTTAATTGAGTAGATTTGGATTTTGACACTTGGCTCCAAGAGCTGGGCCTTGCAGTGGGCAAGGTCAGGCATTGTGCCCCGCTTGGCTGGCTGTGAATTAACCAGGGTTAGGTTGTTTTAGAGGGAGGGGGCCTTGACCCCAAACCTGGCTTATAACCAGAGAAGAGAAGTGCGGAAGTGTCAGTCTCAGTCTCTGCCACTTTCAGCCGTGTGGGCTTCAAGTCCCAGAATTCCCCAGCCAGAAAAAAAAGGATTCAGAGACTAGAGGCAATCCTCGGCTTACAACTGTTCCATTTAGTGACCGTTTGAAGTTACAACGGCACTGAAAAAAAGTGGATTATAGCCGTTTTTCACACTTAAGACACACTTTTCACACTTTGCACCACGATCAAAATTCAGTGGCTTGGCAACTGGCTCATCTTTACGACGGTCGCAGTGGCTCCGGGTGAGGCGATCCCCTTTTGTGACCTTCTGACAAGCAAAGCCATTGGGGAAGACAGAATCACTTAACAGCCGTGTTACTAACTTAGTAACTCTGGGACTTGAAGTCCACACAGTTCCTTAGATTAGAAGCAACGATCTACAGGTAGTTGTCGACTCACGATCACAACTGAGGCCGGATTTTTTGTTGCTAAGCTAGACAGCTGTTGAGGGAGTTTGCCCCATTGTATGACTATTCTTGCAACAGTTGTTAAGCGAAACACTGCAGTTGTTAAGTGAGTTCCTGACCTTACTTAGGTTAAGCATATCGTTTAAACCAGGGGTGTCCAACCTTGGCAACTTTTAAGACTTGTGGACTTCAACTCCCAGAACTCTGGGAATTGATGTCCACAAGTCTTAAAGTTGCCGTGGTTGGACGCCCCTGGTTTAAAGTCTTCCTTTCCACAGTGGTTAAGCGAAACACTCTAGTTGTTAAGTTAGTCTTAACAAATTTCTGCTGCTAAGCAAATCGGTGGTTGGGCGGGTTTTCCTCCATTTTACGACTTCTCTTGCCACCGTTGTTAAGGGAATCACTGCGGTTGTTAAGTTAGTAACCGTTTTGTTAAGTGACTTGGCTTGTCAGAAAGTGGCAAAAAGGGGATCACGTGACTCCGGGAGACACTGGACAACCGTCCGCAAAAGTTTGGCTTCTCTCCCATTTTCTATTCTGGCGTGAAAGTGCATCTTTCGCGCAACAGCCACAGTTTGAACTCAGGGATGAGTGTTCCTGAGTTTATTAGGAATTGTGAACAATTGGCTCTGTTCCCAGCAGGGCCCATTATCCTTCCCAGGGGCCCAGGGAGGCAGGGGCCCTTCTTTGAAGGGAGGTGGGTGATGGGGAGGGGCCTAAACTAGAATTAAGAGAAGCAACCTAGAACTAAGGAGAATTTTCCCGACAGTTAGAACAATTAATCAGTGGAACAACCTGCCTCCAGAAGTTGTGGATGCTCCATCACTGGAGGTTTTAAAGAAGAGATTGGACAACCATTTGTCTGAAATGGTATAGGGTTTCCTGCCTGAGCAGGGGGTTGGACTAGATGACCTCCAAGGTCCCTTCCAACTATTCTATTCTATTCGATTCCATTCCATTATATTCTATTCCATTTTCTATTCTGCTCTATTCGTTCTGTTCTGTTCTGTTCCGTTTTCTATTCTGTTCCATTTTCTATTCTGTTCCATTTTCTATTCTGTTCTATTTTCTATTTTATTCTATTCTATTTTCTATTCTGTTCTGTTCTATATTCTATTCTATTCCATTTTATTCCATTTTCTATTCTGTTCTGTTCGTTCTCTTCCGTTCCGTTCCGTTCCGTTTTCTATTCTGTTCCATTTTCTATTCTATTCTATTCTATTCTATTCTATTCTATTCTATTCTATTCTATTCTATTCTATTCCATTTTCTTTTTTCTATTCTATTCTATTCTATTCTATTCTATTCTATTCTATTCTATCCTATCCTATCCTATCCTATCCTATCCTATTCTATTCTATTCTATTCCATTCCATTCCATTCCATTCCATTTTCTATTCCGTTCCATTTTCTATTCTATTCTATTCTATTCTATTCTATTCTATTCTATTCTATTCTATTCTATTCTATTCTATTCCAACGCAGCTGCCTTTTCAATCCATTCAGCAAACTAAAGTCAATATTTGGTTTTCTCCAAGAACTAATTGGAAGTGGGAAAGATACCTCCTCCCCCCTTAATTCCAGGCATTTCATAAACAGGGTCCAGAGAGTGACCTTTGCCCTTGGTATCCACAGACCTAAGTCCTTCCACCTCTAGAAAGGGAGGAAATTTGGTGTGTATAGGCAGAGAAAGTAAATGTAGAGTGCCAACAGGGAAGACAAGATGAATACAGCTAGCCCTTGACTTTACAACGGTTTGTTTAGTGACTGTTCAAAGTTACAACGGCACTAAAAGAAAAAAAATGACTGTATGACACAATTGTAATTTTTCACAATTGCCACCGCTACGGCATCCCTACGGTGATGCGAACAAAATTCGGACGCTTGGCAACTGATTCATATTTATGACGGTTGCAGAGTCCCAGGGATCACGTGATCCCCTTTTGGGATGTCGGATTCATTTAATGACCGTGCTCCTAGCTTAACAACTGCAGGGATTCACTTAACACCTGCGGCAAGAAAGGTTGTAAAATGGGGCAAAATTCACCGAACAAATGTCTCAATTAGCGACAAAAATTGGCGCTCAGTTGTGGTCGTATGTCGAGGACTGCCTGCAATAAACTCAACCTGGTTGGAATCCTAACTGGGGGTTTGAGGTATTGCGCAGAGGGCAAAGCACCTCTGCTTTGTTAATGGCTTGATACATTATGCAGACCTGGGAGAAGCATTTATAATGCCGTTCGGTTTTTATGATTGATTTTCCTAATGCTTTATGGAATTAGATTTTAAATAAATTATAGTTATGATTATGTGGCATCCAGAAGGTGTCAGCTCTTAGTAACCACACAGATAGATTTTCTCCAGCAGCATCTCCTGTCTATCCAACCACCTTTTCTGACACAGACTCCATCACCAACGGTGAAAAAAGTAAAGTTCTACACTTAGGCAAGAAAAACCGAATGCACAGGTATAGTATAGGGCAGGGCTTTTCAACCTTTTCACCCATTGTACCACTTTTAGGATATGGCAACATCCGAGGACCACCAGTCCCCTAGCAAGGTGTCAGAAACTTGATGACCAAAAAAAAAAAAAAAAAAAGAGGAAAAAAGTGATAAAAGTACAGGTAGTCCTCGACTTACAACATTTCGCTTAGTGACTGTTTGAAGTTACAATGGCACTGAAAAAAGTGCCCCCCAAGCCACAGCCGAGCAAGACACCTGCCTGCCCACCCGGCGGCGCTCTTCCTCCTGTCGGAGGTTTTCATTGTTGTGAGCATTTCTGTTGAGGATTGGCAGTGGGGGTGGGGTGGGGGGTGTTTCGTTTTTATTCCCCCCGTCTGCTGGGTGGTTGCAGCAGGTTTTGGTCACTTCACATGACCCTGGGACACTGTGACCGTCATAAATATGAATCAGTTGCCAAGCATCTGAATGTAAATCACAAGACCCTGGAGATGCTGCAACATTCCAGCTGATCGGCGCTTCTTCTGGGCTCAGCGGAAGTGTCAGGATCAGTGCTGCTTTCCAGCTGATTGGTGCTTTTTCAGGGCTCAGCAGAAGCACCAGGATCAGCGCCGAGCTCCAGCTGGATCCTGGCGCTGATCCTGGCGCTTCCACTGAGCCCTGACAGCCCCAAAGAAGCGCCGATCAGCTGGAAAGCGGCACTGATTCTGGTGCTTCCGCTGAGCTCTGACAGCCCTGCAGCTCCAGCCATCTCTCGCTCAGGCTTGTGCGGTGCTGCCACCGGTTCAGCTCATTCCCCTCCCCCACTACCACTTTTCTAGGATGGTCACGTACCACTTGCCAGGTGCCAATGTACCACAGGTGGTACCCGTACCACTGGTTGAAAAGCCCTGTTCTAGTCCAACCCCCTGCTCAAGCGGGAGACCTTCTACCATTTCAGACAAGTGGCTATCCAGTCTCTTCTTAAAAACCTCCAGTGATGTAGCACCCACAACGTCTGAAGGCAAGCTGTTCCACTGATTGCCCTCACTGTTAGAAAGGTTCTCCTTAATTCCAGGTTGCTTCTCTCCTTGGTTAGTTTCCATCCATCGTTTCTTGTCCTGCCTTCAGGTGCTTTGGAAAATAGGTTGATCCCCTCTTCTGTGTGACAACCCTTCAAATATTGGAGGACTGCTATCACGTCCCCCCTGGTCTTTCTTTTCTCTAGACTGGCCATACCCAATTCCTTCGTATATTTTAGTCTCCAGGCCTTTAATCATCTTAGCTGCTCTTCTTTGCATTTTTTTTCCAAAGTCCCAACATGTTTTTTGTAATGTGGTGACCAAAACTGGATGCAGTATTCCAGGTGTGGCCTTACTGAGGCATTATAAAGTGGTACTAATATTAATCCAGGTGCTTTGGGGAATAGATTGACCCCCTCTTCTTTGTGGCAGCCCTTCAAATACTGGAATACTGCTGTCATGTCCCCCCTAGTCCTTTTCTCTAGACTAGCCATACCCAGTTCCTTAGGCTCAGAGGCTCCCTTGCTGTGTCCATGCTTGGGGCTGTGTCCCAACCAAAGAGAAGGCCACCAGGGTGGACTTTGATGCCCATATGGCCACGGGGCGAGGCAGGGCTGAGTGACCTGCTGCCTTCTGAAGGACATCCCCCACCTCTTCT
>NW_015391193.1:48848-52252 GCF_001527695.2 Protobothrops mucrosquamatus
TATTTCCTTTGAATGGCCTTTGGGTCCCGCCCTTCCCTGCTCGTGAGATGGGAGGGAGGGGGGAATCAGTTGTTGGTTATTTTCTCATCATTTTTACAGATTTGGCTGCCTGCCGCCTTATCAGTCTAAGCGTAAATAGAGTCCCAGCTAATCGGCCATTTGCATACAGACTTTGGCCGTCATGCCGTGAACTTTTCACATCGAAAAATGTCTGCCCTATTACCCCACTGGACACGTGCCAAGCCGGTCGCCTCCTTGCCTGGCTGCCCGGCTCAATTTTTCCCCGGCGCATCTTCCTCGCAAATTTTGAACCAATTTGGAAAAGTAGGAAGGCGGGAGCTCAAGCCTCGGTTTCCCTAATGCTGACCAGGAAGCTGGCAGGAAGAGTTTTAAACCGTGGTTCTTACTTAGGAGTGTTTTTGCAGGACGGATCGTCACCTGCCTTCTCACGCCTTCCTCTTAGTACAGGTAGCCCTCGACGTACGACCACCGTTGAGCCCAAAATCTATGTTGCTAAGCGAGACAGCAGCCAAGCAAATCTTTGCCCCATTTTACAACCTTCCTTGCCCCGGTTGTTAAGTGAATCACTGCAGTTGTTAATCTAGTCACATGGTTGTTAAGTGAATCCAGCTTCCCGGTTGAGTTTGCTGGTCCGAAGTTTGCAAAAGGGGATTGCGTGACACACACACACACACACACACACACACACACACACACACACCCAGGATACTGCGACCGTCGTAAATATGAGTAAGATGCTGGAATGTAAATCATGTGACCATGCCATGGTCGTAAGTGTGAAACACGGCCCTAAGTCACTTTTTTTCCAGTGCCATTGTAACTTTGAACGGACATTAAATGAACTGCTGTAAGTTGAGGACTACCTGTACCACAGAGTTGGAAGGGGTGTCAAAGGTCATTTAGATCAACTCCTTGCTCGGTGCAGGGTCTTCTTAAGCCTTTCAGAGAGAGAGAGAATCAAGATCACGTGAAGTGTTATTACCACTTTACAAGGCCTTGGTAAGGCTACACTTGGAATCCTGCATCCAGTTTTGGTCACCGCGATGTGAAAAAGATGTTGAGACTCTAGAAAGAGTACAGAGAAGAGCAACAAAGATGATTAGGGGACTGGAGGCTAAAACATATAAGGAACGGTTGCTGGAATTGGGTAAGTCTAGTTTAATGAAGAGAAGGACGAGGGGGGACATGATAGCAGTGTTCCAATATCTCAGGGGCTGCCACAAAGAAGAGGGAGTCAAGCTATTCTCCAAAGCGCCTGAAGGCAGGACAAGAAGCAACGGATGGAAACTAATCAAGGAGAGAAGCAATCTAGAACTAAGGAGAAACTTCCTGACAGTGAGAACAATTAACCAGCGGAACAACCTGCCTCCAGAAGTGGTGAATGCTCCAACACTGGAAGTTTTTAAGAAGAGACTGGACAGCCATTTGTCCGAAATGGTCTAGGGTTTCCTGCCTGAGCAGGGGGTTGGACTAGATGACCTCCAAGGTCCCTTCCAATTTTATTATTATTATTATTAGAGGGTTATCTGGCTTGAGGCTGAAGCCCACCAGAGAAAGGGAACCTACTACAGGTAGTCCTTGACTTACAACCGTTCATTTAGTGACCGTTTGAAGTTACTGAAAAAGTGACTTAGGACCGTTTTTCACATTCACGACCTTTGCAGCATCCCCGTGGTCACGTGATCCAAATCCAGACACTCGGT
This sequence comes from Protobothrops mucrosquamatus, assembly GCF_001527695.2. Classification (NCBI taxonomy): domain Eukaryota; kingdom Metazoa; phylum Chordata; class Lepidosauria; order Squamata; family Viperidae; genus Protobothrops; species Protobothrops mucrosquamatus. The sequence goes on from NW_015391193.1 coordinate 50,573, forward strand.
AACTGCCTTATATTTATGACGGTTGCAGTGTCCCGGGGTCACGTGATCCCCTTTTGCGACCTTCTGACACGCAGAGTCAATGGGGAAGCGAGATTCAGTTAACAGTAGTATTATTCACTTAACAACTGCAGTGATTCCCTTAACACCTGTGGCAAAAACAGGTTGTAAAATGGGACACAGTTCACTTAACAACTGTCTTGCTTAGCGACAGAAATTTTGGACTCCGTTGTGGTTGTAATTCGCGGACTACCTGTGTCGAACAAGGAATAGCCTTCTTGCAAGCTCAGCCTGCTGCTTAACATTTGGGGGTCTCTGAAAAGGATTTTTTTTTTAACCAGAGAAAATCTGGTATCATGACCCAATCACTTTTAATCTGAAAAGAGACGACAAGATGGAGAATTTAACCATAGTTCCCCCGGCATGGCCTTCCTTCGTGAGATTCTTATAGCTGGAAGAAAAAGTGACCCATGTTGTAATAAAACAGGGCTGAGAGGTGGATCATATCCTGTGGCTCTTCTTAAGGAATGTATAACAGAATAACAAAGCTGGAAGGGACCTTGGAGGTCATATAGTCCAACCCCCTGCTCAGGCAGGAAACCCTATACCATTTCAGAAAAATGGCTCTCCAGGCTCTTCTTAAAAACCCACAACTTCTGGAGACAAGTCATTCTGCTGTTTAGTTGTTCTCATTATCAGCAAGTTTCTCCTTAATTCCAGTTTGCTTCTCTCGATGAGTTTCCATCCGTTGCTTCTTGTCCTGCCTTCAGGTGCTTTGGAGAATAGCTTGACCCCCTCCTCTTCTTTGTGGCAGCTCCACAAATATTGGAAGAACTAAGGAGAAACTTCCTGACAGTTAGAACAATTAACCAGTGGAACAACCTGCCTCCAGAAGCTGTGAATGCTCCAACACTGGAAGTTTTTAAGAAGGGACTGGACAGCCATTTGTCTGAAATGGTATACTGTAGCAGGGGGTTGGACTAGAAGATGACCTCCAAGATCCCTTCTAACTTTACTATTGTTGTTGTTGTTATCTTTTATTCATTAGACATAAACCTCAGTCAACTGAACATTCAAATTGGCTGGCGCTGATGGTTGACACAGGTTGCTACCAGCATCCTAGGTGTCAACCAGGAACCTCCTTAAAATATAAGATGTTCCGAGTAGCGCAGTTTTTTGTAACATTGCCGGAGTTATTGCAGGAGTCTGCGGTTTCTTGATGTATTTTGCAAAGTTTTTGGACATAGTTCCCAGTGCCCCGATGACAATGGGTACCACTGTTACACGTCTCATCCATAATTGTGCAGTTTCGATAGCCAGGTCGCGATATTTCGTAATTTTTTCTAGTTCTTTTTCTTCGACTCTGGCATCTCCTGGTGCAGCAATATCAATCAGCTGTACGCTTCGGTTCTCTGCAACTGCGATATCCAGCGTGTTGTGTTCCAAATGGCGATCTGTCTGTATTCGAAAGTCCCACAAGATCATCTTCTTCTTCTTCTTCTTCTTCTTCTTCTTCTTCTTCTTCTTCTTCTTCTTCTTCTTCTTCTTCTTCTTCTTCTTCTTCTTCTTCTTCTTCTTCTTCTTCTTCTTCTTCTTCTTCTTCTTCTTCTTCTTATTATTATTATTATTATTATTATTATTATTATTATTATTATTATTATTATTATTATTATTATTATTATT
>NW_015391193.1:52424-55650 GCF_001527695.2 Protobothrops mucrosquamatus
TTCTTCTTTTTCTTCTTCTTCTTCTTCTTCTTCTTCTTCTTCTTCTTCTTCTTCTTCTTCTTCTTCTTCTTCTTCTTCTTCTTCTTCTTCTTCTTCTTCTTCTTCTTCTTCTTCTTCTTCTTATTATTATTATTATTATTATTATTATTATTATTATTATTATTATTATTATTATTATTATTATTATTATTATTATTATTGTCACCCCTAGTCCTCCTTTTCTCTAGACTAGACGTACCCAATTCCTGCAACAGTTCTTTATATGTTTTAGCCTAAAGGCAAGAGAAAAGGACATTATAGGACATTTGAGTCTGAAAAATCTGGCTATTTTGAATTCTGCTCCCATGCAATCAACCTCTTGTAAAGCTGATTATCGTTACTGTGATTATTTACCAACTAACTTATTTATAGTAGCCCTGAGGATGCCTCGGTTGCAAACTTCCTGGGCAGGACCGGTGGGGAATTTGCAAAGCATCCTGGCCTGAATTCTTTCGGAGGGTGAGAGGTGGAAGGAGATTCCTGTGTGTTGTCACACTAAAGGCATCCAGGAGCCCTTCCGGTTCCTCGCATAAGACAGAAAAGCACAGTGGGCAAGTTAAGGAGGGTTTATTTACTGGAACTCCAAGAGTAAAGTTGGAGCAATGGCAGTTGAAAATACAGATAGCCCTTGACTTACAACAGTTCATTTAGTGGCTGTTCAAAGTTACAACAGCACTGGAAAAAGTGGCTTATGACCATTTTTCACAGTTACGACCTTTCCAGCATCCCTGCGGTCACATGATCAAAATTCAGATGCTTAGCAACTGGTTCATATTTATGACAGTCGCAGTGTCCCGGGGTCACGTGATCCCCTTTTGCAACCTTCGGACAAGCAAAGTCAGCGAAGGAGCCAGATTTATTTAACAACCGGGTTACTGACTTATCCACCACAGTTGATTCACTTAACAACTGTGACAAGAAAAGTCATAAAATGGGGCAAAACTCACTTAACAAATGTCTCGCTTAGCCAGAAATGTTTTGGGCTCAATTGTGGTCGTACGTCGAGGACCACCTGTAAGTTCATTGAGAAAAACCATACACCCCAATTTTAGATCACTGTAAAGCGCTCCCAAATTCAAATTCTCTATAATTCTGCCCCGAGCTTATTGTAATTTGCTTTGGGAACTCCTTGCCACTGGGATAAGCATTGGCTTCCTAAAGGTTGCAGGAACATTTGGATAAATGCACTGAGAAGAAGCGTTTAGGAGAGGGGAGAAAGTTAGAAAAGAAAACTGATCGATGGGATGATCCCTTTGATCAGACGCCCCACAGGAGGGTAATTCTTGAGACTTTCTGTGTTTTCCAGCCATGCCGGCCCGGAATGATGGAATGGTTGCCTAGGCACCAAGAGAGGAACTGAGACAGGACTGGCTCTTTAGACTAAAGGGAAGAAAGAAAGAAAGAAAGAAAGAAAGGAAGGAAGGAAGGAAGGAAGGAAGGAAGAAAGAAAGAAAGAAAGAAAGAAAGAAAGAAAGAAAGAAAGAAAGAAAGGAAGGAAGGAAGGAAGGAAGGAAGGAAGGAAGGAAGAAAGAAAGAAAGAAAGAAAGAAAGAAAGAAAGAAAGAAAGAGAAGGAAGGAAGAAAAAGAAAGAAAGAAAGAAAGAAAGAAGAAGGAAGGAAAGAAGGAAGGAAGAAAGAAAGAAAAAGGAAGGAAGAAAACAAAGAGAAAAAGAAAGAAAGAAAAGAAAGAAAGAAAGAAAGAAAGGAGGGAGGGAGGAAAGAAGGAAGGAAAGGAAAGGAAGGAGAAAGAAAAAGGGAGGAAGAAAGAAGAAAGAAATTAACAAAAAAGAAAAGAGGGAGGGAGGAAGATTGGAAGGAAGGAAGATAGGAAAGAAGGAAGGAATAGGGAAGGAGGGAAAAGGAGAGAGGGAGGGAGGATGGGAGATAGGAAGATAGGAAAGAAGGAATAGGGAAGGAAGGAAGGAAAGATGAAGAGGAAAGGAGGAAAGAAACGAAGGAAGGAAGACTAAAGCAAAAAGGAAGGAAGGGAAGAAGACAGAAAAGGAAGGAAGGAAGATAGGAAGATAGCAAAGAAGGAATAGGGAAGGAAGGAAGGAATGGGGAGGGAAGGAAGGAAGAAAGGAAGGACAGACAGTTTCTGGGTTCTCCACCACAGGCAGACTTAGCACCGTGTATCTAAAGCCCTGTTTTTCAACCTGGGCAACTCGAAAAGATGTGGACTTCAACTCCCAGAATCCCCCATCCAGCCACGTTTGGGGGGAAAAAAACCAAACCGAATCTGCAAAGGGTTCAGCCCCCCCCCCCCGGAGGCAGCCGTGAGGATCCTGCAGGGAAGTCACTGTGCCTTTTGCACGGGGAGGGGGCGGAGATGGTGAGAGACCCTCCAGCCCTACGCCTGTTTGTCGCAACAGGCAAAAAAAAGAGAACAAAGTCCTTGTTCCTGACTCCCCCCCCCCACTAACAGCACGGTGTGTGTGTGGGGGGATATTATCAAAGGCTCCCTTCAGCAGAGGGCTCAGATCTCTGACGAAGCTCTTTTGCCTTCGGCTTGGCAACTGCCTCTGCTTAAAAGGCGACCTTTGACCCCGGTTCCACCAACATGTTGATGCATCTTTGGGCGACTCCCCCCCCCCCCAGATACAAGGGGAGAGGTTAATCAACGGTGGAAAACGAGATACCAAAGTTTTGAGGTCACACCTGGTTTTGCTTGCTGCAGCGTCAGGCTGCAAAGAGTCGCCGTGGGCTGGGCCGGCCGAGCCTTCCTCCCGGGCTGCGCCATGGCTGGGTGGGTGTGGCGTGCCCCCCCCCAGGCTGTGGCCACGAGGAAGGGGCCCAGATGCCTTTTGCAGCCCCCAATCGCCTTCCCGTGTGGAGCAGCAGCAGCAGCATCACCAATTTGGCATTGCCTCATTTTGCGGCTGTGCGCCAAATTACTAAAGGTGGGCGACTATGACCCCCTTTATCACCTGTGGACTTCAATGCCCAGAATTCCTGAGCTAGCAAGACATTGCTTTGCAGATTCATTTTTTTTTTTTCAAATGTGGCTGGCTGGGGAATTCTGGGTGTTGAAGTCCACCCCTCTTCAACTTGCCCAGGTTGAGAAACACAGCTTTAGAAACATGGTGCTATAAGTGATGTCTCCCGGCGATTTCTCTTTCTTTCTTTCTTTCTTTCTTTCTTTCTTTCTTTCTTTCTTTCTTTCTTTCTTTCTTTCTTTCTTTCTTTCT
>NW_015391193.1:56376-58917 GCF_001527695.2 Protobothrops mucrosquamatus
TTTTTTTCAAATGTGGCTGGCTGGGGAATTCTGGGTGTTGAAGTCCACCCCTCTTCAACTTGCCCAGGTTGAGAAACACAGCTTTAGAAACATGGTGCTATAAGTGATGTCTCCCGGCGATTTCTCTTTCTTTCTTTCTTTCTTTCTTTCTTTCTTTCTTTCTTTCTTTCTTTCTTTCTTTCTTTCTTTCTTTCTTTCTTTCTTTCTCCATCCTTCCTTCCTTCATTTCTTCATTCATTTTCCTTTCTTCTTTCGCCCTCCTTCCCTTTATCTTTCTTCCATTTCTTTCTTTCTTTCTTTCTTTCTTTCTTTCTTTCTTTCTTTCTTTCTTTCTTTCTTTCTTTCTCTCTCCTTCCTTCCTTCCTTCCTTCATTTCTTCATTCATTTTCCTTTCTTCTTTCACCCTCCCTCCCTTTCTTTATCTTCCTTCCCTTTCTTTCTTCCTTCCTTCCATTTCTTTCTTTCTTTCTTTTTTTCCTTCCTTCCTTTCCTTCCTTTCTTTCTCCATCCTTCCTTCCTTCCTTCCTTCCTTCCCTCCATTATTCCTTCCTTCTTTCATTTCCTTCCTTCACTCATCTTCCTTCCTTCTTTCTCCCTCCCTTTCTTTATCTTCCTTCCATTTCTTCCTTCCTTCCAATTCTTTCTTTCCTTCCTTCCTTCCTTCTTTCCCTCCATTATTCCTTCCTTCTTTCGTTTCCTTCCTCTCATTCATCTTCCTTCCTTCACTCATCTTCCTTCTTTCTTTCTTCCTCCCTCCCTTTCTTTATCTTCCTTCCATTTCTTTCTTTCTTTTTTCTCCATCCTTCCTTCCTTTCTTTCTTCATTCATCTTCCTTTCTTCTTTCGCCCTCTCTCCCTTTAGTTATCTTCCTTCCATTTCTTTCTTTCTTTTTTCCTTCCTTCCTTCCTTCCTTCCTTCTTTTCTTTCTTTCTTTCTCCATCCTTCCTTCTTTCCTTCCTTCCCTCTTCCCTCCATTATTCCTTCCTTCTTTCATTTCCTTCCTCTCACTCATCTTCCTTCCTTCCTTCCTTCCTTCCTTCCTTCCCTCATCTTCCTTTTCTTTCTTCCTCCCTCCATTTCTTTATCTTTCTTCTTTCCATTTCTTCCTTCCTTCCTTCCTTCCTTCCTTCCTTCCTTCCTTCCTTCCTTCCTTCCTTCCTTCCTTCCTCACTAATCTTCCTTCTTTTCTTCCTCCTCCTCCTCTTCCCCCTCCCTCTCCTCCTCCTCCCTCCCTCTCTTCTTCTTCTTCCTCCTCCTCCTCCTCCTCCTCCTCCTCTCTGCAGCTGCCAAGGGGAACCATGCCTTCCAGGCCAGGGGAAGAGGATGGGACCCAGAAGCTCTTGCCATCATGGTGCCCCTTTTGGCACAGAGCTTGAAGTTCTGCCTCAGTTCTTCTAGGAGACAGACGTGTGTGTGTGTGTGTGTGTGTGTGTGTGTGTGCGTGCTGATCTCCTACCTAGGCTCAGCAGGCCTTGGGCCATTGCTGAAGGGAGAACACGGGGGTGGCTTAATTATCCTGAAGGGTCATTGGCCGTCTCCCCCAAGCTTTCTCAGAAGTGTTTCACCTAAATCACTCTGTACCCGCCGCTTAAGATGGTATATCTCAGCTCCCCTCCCTCTCCAGCTTTCTTTCTTTTCTCAGCTTCCGCGAATCCAATTCTCTTTTCAAAAATCCTCTCTCTCTCTCTCTCCTCTTTCTTCTTTTCTGCTTCCTGACGTGTTGGTGGAAACTCAGAGGTCTTTGTCTGCCCCTGGGCCATCCATTCTCGATTGCTGAATTTCGTTTCTTTTCAGTGGGCTTTAAATTCTCTCCCGGTTTCCTTGGGAGGAATTGATGTCTACAGCCCCTTCGATTAGCACTAATTTTCCCTTCATGCCTCCTGACTTTTACGGCTGCGGATCGATTCCCCCGCCCTGCCGTTTGTCACAGTCGGTGGAGCAACGGTTAGCGGCCAGCCACCCTCCGGCGCGGAGAGGTGCTGGCATTCACCCGAGGGCCAGGCGGTCTGACTGCCCTGCTGAGTGGGCTGGAGGAAACATCGCCACTAGGCGAGCCAGAAGAGGAGAAGGAGGACGGTGGGCGTGGGAGGTGGTACCCAGGCCCTGTTATCCTGCAAGATGCAGGAGATAATTTTGCTGGCTGGCCTTTCTGAAGGACCTGGGCCGTGGAGGCGAAATCCATCCAGGAACGAGCAACTTAGACAGGCAGGCTAACAGTCAACAACAGCCGAATCAAGGAACTACCGAGAACTCTCCCACCAACACGGACAGGGCAAGCAGAGAGCAAACCCCACTTCCTTCTAGCCCTGATGGTGTTATCTAGTTGGGTAATGAAACGTCTGAAAGAAATCAGGTAAGTACAGAGAGCAGCAAGGACCCCACAGTCCTCCTCCTCCTCTCCGCAAACCCCTTTCCCTTCTAGCACTGATGACATTACCTAGTTTGGTCATGAAATGTCTGCAAGTAAACAGCCAAGTTCAGGGAGCAGCAAGGACCCCATAGTTTTCCTCCTCCTCCTCCTCCTCCTCCTCCTCCTCCTCC
>NW_015391194.1:0-27894 GCF_001527695.2 Protobothrops mucrosquamatus
GGGTCATTTCCAACCACGGGGAAATCTTGCCACCCAGCATGGGATTGTTAGGGTGAAATCAGAAGATTTTTACAAATCCCAGGACAGTCTATTGCCCCCAGAGGCAGCAGCCTTCAAGGAAAAGAAGGACCTTGTTTAAAACCAGCCAGCCAGCTGGCAACTGTTCCTATAGAGACCGGATTCTCCCCTGGACAATAGGGCAGCCAGGAGGAATGAGACAGTAAACACATGGCTGACTTGCATAACAATACTTGGCCAAAAGATGCTGAGCCTTTTTTCCTCCCATCCTCCAAGCTGTGCTTAAGTTTTAAAATACAATCTCGCTTTAATGGAGGTGGAGGTGGCGATCTGAGCAATGCATCAGAAACAGCCTACGCGCTAACCGAGGGGGGTGGTGGAATATCTTGGCATATTTGGCTGGATTGTCAGTACACTGTCAGTACATTACGTGCTTCTGAGAGACGCACAAACCTCTATCTTTGCACGTAAGGAAACGCTGGGGAATAAAGACAGCACAGAAGTAATACTTGGAGCGCGGTTTAGTTCGGTGCCACCTCTCCTGCAATTGTTTCTGCTCTTGCCTTGCCTTGCCTATCTTTGTGTGAGATTTATTACCCGGCGTTTCAGAGGTGGGAAGAAAAGAGGATGTATATATTTTTAATGAGAAGAGAAAAACCCCTGAAACTTTTACCAACCCAGAGGAGTAGCAAACAGATGAATTACACAAAGCTGCTTACTTAAGCTGCCTTCCTCCAGTCAATATGGCAGAAACAGGCAAAAACCGGAATGGGGAAAACTCGCCAACTCACTGCAGGACCACTTGCCACAGGGCAATTCAACAAATACAAAAGTTACATTAATTTCAAGGGAACTGTGGCCAATAATAATAATAACAAAATAAAGAAAGTCAATCCGGAAATACAAGGGTTACAATAATTTCAACAGTAACGTGGTCACCAATAATAAAAGTAAATGAATGAAACAATTAATGCAGTGTTGAGTTGTCCCATGGCAATCTGGCCATGGCAAGTTGTCCCTCAGCGAGGTGGCTGCCATGAGTTGCCATGGTTGAGTTGGATGTGGCGAGTTGTATTGGGGTGCTGTACAAGCTCCTGTTAGGAATGCAGGACAAAACCCTCATCTTCCAAGCCAAGATTAACTAAGATGAAGTTGATCAAGATCACTGTGGGATCCCTGCAATGGACTGGCTTTCTTCCAATCTGTTCCATGCACAGGTCAGAAGACAAATAGTTCAAATTAAGCATCTGTACCAGATTCTGATGTTCATCCACTTACTAGTGATGGGCTGGGCAACCCAGATGGTAGGAACTGCATAAGCATTGTGAATGTACACATAATTTCATTGTGTACATTATGTGAATGTACATACATACATTATGTGAATGTGAATGTACACACAATATACACAATCCAGAAGAGAAGGTCAAAAGAGATGACTAAAAAGAGGTTTTAGAGCATGAGAACAATAACATTTTGGATCAACCCCATACAGGCCTGGGTAAATCTATCTCAGTGTTTTTGGTCAGAAGAGTAACTCTAAGCATCCTTCTAATCCAAGATGGTGCCATGTGACAATGTTGATCTCTGCCCAAGAGACCTAATGTAGAGAGTCTAGTGCTTAACAGGTTTATGTCCACCAGACTACCTGGGTAAGGTAAAAATGAAACCTGAACTCACTAGGATTCAGAAGAAGAATGTCCCCTTCTTCTTAGCTCCTTACCTTCCAGATGTACTGAAGTACAATTCCCATCATCTCCATTCAGCATGACCAAAAACTGTTTGAATAAACTGTGGGTTGTGGTCAATCCTATCTGCAGAATATGGCAGTCTCAAGCTCATTCTGGAAATACTCTTACTATGTTTAAAGTGTATGGGGTGTAATAAAGATCCCCAAGGTGTGAAACAATTGGAACTTCAACCCTTTTTCCTTCAAACCTCAGTTCAGCCATTCAGATAAGCAAAACATGTTCCTGCTTACAGAGAGCATGGCAGAAATAAGATGCAGTAAGCATAATGATGCCACTACTGCATTTTCCTGGCCTACAGTTGGACTACAGAGCTGTCAGAGAAAGCCCACCTATATTACTTCCAGAAAGGGGGAAAGTAACATTATTAGGGAGAAACAGCAAATTCAAGCCAGCTTTCTGAATCATTAAAAAGCAGGCATCATTCTGCAGATTGTGAAGAAAGAGCTTCAATAGAGCAACTAGACATCCAGTTCAATGCAAGCATCTTCTACATGTGAATGTCTCCTGGGAAGGATGGATTTGGAAGGGTTTAAAATATATGAAGCCGGTCTTGCAATTCCTATTCTATTTGCTTCTGAGCAAATGATTTATCTTGGTAATACTTCCAGCCCTGAAAAGTGAAAATACAAAGATGGAGAAGAACCTACTGTACCTTTGTGCAAGAACCACACTAGACATTTTTAGATCAAGGTGGGAATGGGGGATTCAAAAAAAAATTTTCATTTCAAGGAAGGTAGGGGGGCAAAGGAAAGCAACAGACAACGAATTGGTCCAAGAACTGAATGTAAGGCAAATGTTGCATCTCAGTTTCAAAACATGGATTCAGTCCTTTGAACTTATAAGTTTTGCCTTGTGCAAAACAAAGCCCCTCTTTCCCTCTTCCCCATTCCTATCCCAAATATGTAGGTTTGTTCCCTTCATTCTTTCATTTCGCATTTATGCACACCTACCACCACATATACTCCCTTTCTGTGGGAGGAGTGGCAGAACTTGGCAGTGTCTACATGGAAAAAGGGATCATTTGAGAGTCCCTACGCACCCACAAGCAACTTAGTCCAACCCTCCTTGAATGCCATTGACTCCTTATCTAATTCTAAGCAGGTGCTAATTATTAATTGAAAACATACCTATGCATAGGCTATAGCAATACATCAGTTTAAATGAGCCTTCACATGTGGACCTGGTCTTTCATGCCTCATACTTTCAAGCACATCAGAATATCAAAATATACATATTGGGACCCCCTCCTAACATCGTTCCTCCCACCCCTATCCTACAAACGCTTTCTATTGTTGTGTTCCACCAATGTTCCGCCATCCCTGCTTCTTCTCTCATACGTTCACAAATATTCCCCACTTCAGCACCTCTTCCAGTCTTCACAAGGTTATTGTTAAGGCTCTGGACTTCAGAGTGACAGCCTGGCACAAGAAGGAGGAAAGCTTGGTTGCCTGCCTGGTGCTATCCAAGGTCCTGCAACGCAAATCTGACCATACGGCAACTGTAATCTCACCCTCCTTCATGCATTTGCTGTATTTCGTAGAATTGTAGTTGGTGTACAATGCAAATTCTGTGTGGCGTCAGGAAGGGCATCCAGCCAGTAACTGCTCAGCTCCATCCAGTCGCCCCCGACCCTGAATTAAAGGATTACAGGGTCGTAAAAAAGGGAGGTAGTTGGTGTACAGTTGAGGAGAGAAGTCCACAAGTCAGAGATTCAGCGTGTGCTTTCCTATGAACAGAGCCAGATTTGACACTCGACACCTCAAGTGAAAAAGTATGTCATGGAAAAGGGAATGGGGGAAAGCCTAGCTGGAGATGCCAGAAGGTACCACTTGATGGAAAAGACTACCTTGATTCATTTGGTTACATTAACTACCCTGACTCACTGAGTATTGCAGATAAGTTTCCCCTGTTGGAAAGGAATAGAACATCCTTAGGCAGGGGAATAATCAACCCATCTGCACCTTGCTGTGGTCCCTTCCCTGCCAGGAGCAGACCAGTTTGCCTGTCTTCAAAGTTCTTTTAAAGTATCTGAAAAGCTAAACAGCAAACCTACATTTTTAGACTTACTCAAACAAAAAACCCAAAAGGACAAATGCATTTTGCAATGTCATTACCCTTACTACCATCCATTAAGCAGACGAAACTGCGAGGGGAGGGGGGAAAGGAAGAATAAAAGCTGGGCCATTAAACACTACTTCCTACTGGATTAGTCACACAGGGCTTTTCAACCTTTTCACCGACTGTACCACTTTTAGGATATGGCAATATTCGAGTACCACCTAGCAAGGTGTCAAAAACTTGATGACTCCACAAAAAAACTTGTTCAAAGTTGCAACTGCACTGAAATGACTTATGACCATTTTTCACACTTATGACCATTGCAGCATGCCCAGGGTCATGTGATTTATATTTGGATGCTTGGCAACTGATTCATATTTATGATGGTCACAGTGTCCCAGGGTCATGTGATCCCCTTTTGCAACCTTTTGACAAGCAAAGTCAATGGCAGGTCTGCTGGTGGCCAAGTGCTAAGGCGGGACTTCCCTCCCTCCTTCCCTGCCTCCCTCTTTCTCATGCCCACCTCCTTCTGAAGGAAAAATTTGAAAAAAAAAACCCCATATTTTCTCTCTTCCATATATTCACCAAACAAGGAAAAACCTCCTGAGACAGAAAAGACAAACTGCTGAGTGAACTAGCTTAAAAAGGAACACATTCCCCTTTAAGAATTAGCTACTGACTAGAAAGGAAAGTTAAGGAGCACAGCCTTAAGGAAGAAAAAAGAATGTAAATAAATACTGGCTGCCATAAGTACTGGCTAAGGCAGCCTCCCCAAATGGCTCCATTCATAAGTAAATGAATGCTACAGGCAAAATCCATTCAGGAGAAAAAAACTTCAAAATCCCTTGCAGCAAAACTTACAGCCAACAATAGCAGAGCAACAGAAGCTAATGGGAGACATCAGCCATCAGCCAAATAGAAATTGCCAAACACTCCTTAAGAACACAAAGCCCTCATTGCACAAATCCCAGAACTTCAAAGTCACAAAAGCACATAAGAATACTTCCACTCTCCATCTCCCTCCCTCCTTCCATGTCTCACCTCCAGCCATTGCTGCCTTTTTTCATTCCTTGTGGAGGGCAACCCCTCTCCTGCTGCATTTCTTGCCTGTTTGTGGCTGCTGGCACAGGTGGCTGCCACAGAAGTTGTAGATCGGCTCATGGCCGGCCTGCTTGATCTCCTCTCCTCTCCCCCCCACCCTCCTCCTGACTCCACCTCCTTCCAAGGCTGCCTCTTTTTTTCTCTCTCCCTCTCCCTCCAGAGGACTCTCTCACAGTAAGTCCTTGCCTGTGCTGGCTCTTTCCCTCCCCCACTACACTTGGCTAGGCAGGGCTGTGTACCACCTGCAACTCGTTAATGTACCACAGGTGGTACGCATACCACTGGTTGAAAAGCCCTGGATTAGTGGATTGTGTGTTGGTTTTCTTGATTTATTATTAAGTTTGAGGGTTGGTTCAGATATTGTGACCAAGTAGCTTTCACTATTACTATATAGCTTTCAAGTGAGAAATATACACGAAGGTTCAATTAAATTATTGCTAATCATGCCTATGGACAGGAATCTTCTCAACTAACGGTTAGCATCTGCTTGGAGTTAAATAAGGGTCAACAGAATTCAAGGGGGAGTTGGACTTAGTCCACTTGTGGCTATGTAGGGATTCTAGGCTGATCCCTCTTTTAACTCCAACCCCCAGGTCCTTCTCCTACAATAATAAGCTTTTCATGTATGTCAGCACATTGTACAGAAATGGAGATTTTCACCATGCTGTTGCAAACATTTATTTTGTGACAGTGGATGGTGGGACATAATGGAAGTAAGAAGAAGCACCCTTCAACTCTGAAATATCTGCACAATGAGATGAGATGAGATGAGCTACTAGCTCTGGATGGAGTAACCTCTTCAGCAATGCTTCTCCAATTGCCAACAGACCCTTCTTAATGAAAAGGACTTCCTCTCCAGGCAGTTCCTTTGCTGAACAATTGTTCTGATTGTGATTTCCTTAAATGTTTGAATCCCATGGCTTATTTTCAGTTATACCTCCTGGCCTCCCTCTACTTGACCCCAGAAGCAATGCATAGAATTGCCCAGTTGCCTAGTTTAACATTAGGTTCAAATTTCTTTTTAGCCATGCAACTTACTAGGCAACCATTAGTCACATTTTAACTAGCCAATCTCACAAGGCTGTGTAAAGATAATAATTGAAGTAACATATGTGGCCACACCTGGTTGGCATGAAACTATGATAGTGTCATACCAATGGAATGAATAAAGGCATATTAAAATCTGCTTGCAAACACCCCAGATGGAAGAATAGATCTTTAATTAAAACAAAGAAGTATTTTGCTATGCAAATGAATTCTAGTAGTTTTTCAGATTTGACTTCTAGAATCTGGAAGTATGTCTGCCCATAGGCAATACAATTTTGTACAAATTCAATTTTCATAAGATGTGCTATCTTAATTATGCCCCAGAGACAGATTAAATTTTAGCATGGACCCTGTCTCAAGGGAGCTAATTGTTTTGAGACTTCAATTAACTTCTTGCCCATTCTAACCAAGTCTTTATAGTTCTTAAGATGAGGTTAGTGGCTCATTCGTATTAGTCTCTCATTTGGTAACACAGTGTTATTTCTTCTATTTTTTGCTCATCCTCCTGCCCACTTTGGGTGAATAAGAACCTCAATATTTTCCAAATGTTCCCAATAGCAAAGTTGAAAAAGGCAGACAGCTGGAATGGCGGGCCTGGATTCTACCCTAACATCAAGAACAACTTAAGAAAGAGATTTTAATGTAGGGAATGTCCAGATTGTTCGGCAGCAAGCAAGATCAGTCTCCCATTCCAATGTTTTAGCCAGTGACAAACAAGACAGCCGCAGTAGGGGTTAGCATGCTAGCTAGATAGTCCAGATTAATGCTTCACTCTCTTTCTAACTGAAATGGCTTTGACCATAAATGAAACATCACTTCTCTTTATAATGGTGAAATACCAATGGTGGGAAAAGGAAACATGCAGGCGTTACTTTTGGACAGAGAAAGAGGTTTCACTGGGTTGTCAGAAGTCACATTTGCCCAACCAGACTATTTGTCCACTTAAAATTGAATTTTAAAGTTTCTCTCAAGTGGCTCTCAACTCCTACTGTCACATCTATGTAGTTTTCTTCCTTCTTTCAATATAGTCTACTCTAAAATTTCCTGGGACCAAATATTTACCAGATCCAACCCTGCTTATTTTTTATTCCCCCCCCCAAAAAAAACCACCCCATATTCTACAAGGTGCTGCCATGAGCAGAAAATTTGTCCACATGGCCAACTTGATTTATTACATCAGGCAATGGTTCTTTGGGATTTTAGACAGAGGCCATCCCCAGCCTGTCTCAGGAGACCAGTGGCCAAATTTGGGGACTTCTGCACACAAAGCAGGTATTCTTTGATAGAGCTCTTTAAACAAAAGTCAAGAGAAGAAGCCACAGCCACCCCTATCCCGAGAGGAGCAAGGAGAAGCAAAGAATCTCCTTCCCTTATGAACTAAGTGTTTACCACAGAGGTGGGGAACGATGGCCCTTTTATGACTTGTAGACTCCAACTCCCATGCTGGCTCAGGAATTCTGAGAGTTGAGGTCCACAAGTCATAAAGGGGCCATCGTTCCCCACCTGTGGTTTATAAGCAGAGAAAAGGTATTTTCCTAGGTCAGGGGTAGGCAACCTTGGCTCTTTTATGACTCGTGGACTTCAACTCCCAGAATTCCTGAGCCAGCATGGGAGTTGGAGTCCACAAGTCATAAAAGGGCCATCGTTCCCCACCTCTGTTATAAACACTTAGTTCATAAGGGAAGGAGATTCTTTGCTTCTGGCTGGCTCAGGAATTCTGGGAGTTGAAGTCCACAAGTCATAAAAGAGCCAAAGTTGCCTACCCCTGTCCTAGGTGTTCCTGTAAGAATGCCTGTATATGATAAAAATAGGAATAATTCATCCCACCCTGACAGGTCGGAGACCATTTCATAATGTGACTGCCTGATCCTCCCATTGTCCTCACCAGATATACAAGGCACACCACGAAGAATATTGCTCAGACCAGATTTATGGGCTAAATATAGAACTGAGCTTACCAGGTTATAAACAGACACTCATCACCACTGGCAGCAAGATTACTTAAGGAAGGATAATAAGCCATCTCTAGGCCTGGTCAGCCTGCTTCAGTTGGAGCTGCTGGGTTCAGCCACTTGCAGGAACCATATTAGTAAATTGCCTCAAAATCTGTAGATTTTTCAGCAAGTTGCAATAAGGAAACAATAGCTCACTGGCAGAAAGAAATACTAATTCTTTTAGCTACAAGTGAGTGTCTGGTTAAACTTTGCATAAGAATCCATATGCTTTATATATTTCTTCTAAATATTTATTGAGAGGCTTCTATGGGTCTTGAGAGAAATTGTACCTTGAATACTACTTTTTTTTCCACATGGGTATCTTTACATGTCAGTGTTAAAAGAGTCATAAGCACCATATGCATCGTGTTACTAGTTAGAAGGGGGGTCTCAACTCCACGGTAAAAATATAGCATACTGTAAGCACCACCCAATCTATAAATGCAAACAAGGAATATACAAAGCCACTGAATGGTTGCTTAAACACAGCAGAAGATCTTGTCTCATCCATTCTAAAGGCCAACTTGTAGCTTACCTGTGCACAGTGGAGATCTTGTTGCATCAGATATTCCTGAGAAATAATAGACTGTAGTGCAGTGTTTCTCAACCTTGACAATTTTAAGGCATGTGGACTTCAACTCCCAGAATTCCACAGCCAGCAATGCTGGCTGTGGAATTCTGGGAGTTGAAGTCCACATGCCTTAAAATTGTCAAGGTTGAGAAACACTGCTGTAGTGTGTTACCTTTTCAAACCCAGGTTTCAAGATCCTCTGCTGCAGTTAACCAGCAAAAATACATTTAAGGGCTATTAATATGTTAATAAGCACCCTTACCAAATTTGTTATGACACCATGTTGTAGAGATGCTGGTTATTATTGGAGCTAAAAGGCTCGAACCACCTCAACCCATCTCAAAATGGTATCCTAGAGGCTGCCAAATCCCCAGACTCTGACTGACTTCTTCATTTTAGAACTCCGCTTTCTGAACAGGTCACAAACTCCACTCGCTTATGAAACAATCATGGCTTGTCATCATGGGGTTCTTGTCTTGTGTGGAACCATAATATCCCTGTGATGGTGTTTCCATTTATCCATGTGCAGATTGACCTTAACTGTCCCTCAGTCAGCCGCACACTATAGGATAATAAAATTTAAAGTATTTACATACTGCTATGAAATATTTAGGCATGAGGTACCCGAACTCTTAAGCCTGGATTGAGTGAACTCAGTGATCAGGTGGCCTGCTTGGTTAAATCAGAGTACTTAATATTGATCTGCTCCATGTATTGCTGGAACTTCAAACATGGAAATTTTATCAGCCCATATTCTTGGCTTTCTTTTGTAACATTCTTAAATAATGTCAAGTTTAATTCAGTATCAGTATGCCCTATGAAAGAAACTGACCCCTGGAGGATGAATTTAGGCTTTCCTTCTATGAGTTCTACCAAATACGAATTCTACACAAAGACAAAAACAAACTTGAACACATTCAGCTCCTTGTTTTTTTAAGGTCATCGCTCTGGAGGAAAATCTCAGTCAACAAAGGGAAACATTAAAGGGACACACAAAAACACAACTAAGCAGAGAGTAAAGGAAGAACCCAGGACATACAATAAACCCATTCAGTTGGTGTCGTGGGTCAACCACACAAAAGGTCATTCATCACTGGATACTCAGGAATCCCCCACCCTGACGGAGAGATGCATTGGATCTCCCTTGTTCACAGGTGTTAAAACAAACATTTCCAAGTTGTTCACCTACCTGATCAAACAGAGCTTTCCAGTGCTGAGAAGTTAGAGGCAAGGCATGAAGGAAAGGGGGAAAAAAAGAGAAAGGGGAGGAAAATGAAATTCATGTCAGAATTCTGCTTGAAAGAAACAAAATGCTACATAGGGAATATAGGAAAGGGAAGGTCTGCTTATTTTAGTCTAGCCTGGGCAGTGGGGGGGGATGTACAGTTGATATCCCTAGTTCTCAGACAATTATTTCCATCCCCACCACCCCCAAACCTCTTCACAGCCACAATCAGAAGCTTTTTTTGGTAAAGCACGGCGTTCTTTTGCAGATGATTCTGCAGAGACTTAATTTCAGTAAAGCTTTATTGATTTTTTAAAAAATGGTTTATTTATATATTGCAGAGAGTTTTGTATCTTTCAGTAGGGACGCTGTGGTAAAAATGATTCTGTGTTTGCTTGCTTGCTTGCTTATTTATTTCTGTCTACTCCCCCCAACCCACCCGCAATCCAATAACTCTGATCAGCTTACAGGATGTACAATACAGCAACAAATTAAAACATTTGCAGAATTAAAAATAGCAATAAAATGACAGTCCTAAACTCCCAACCGAAAGACTCAATAGAACCAAAATAAAATTTCAGAAAAAGAAGAGAATAAAAAGGAATAAAGGATTGCAGAGAGCCTCAACTCAGTTAAAACACTCTCAGTTTCTGATATCATCCTGGAAGTCAACAAAGAGGGATCTAGCCTGATCTTCAGCGGAAGACCTATTCCAAAGCAGTGGGACTTCTGTTTTCAGCTCCCTTCCCCTCTCAGAAGTGCGGGATAATGAATAGATGTTCTATAAGTTATATCCAGCCAGAGGAGGTAGCAGCACTCCACTGTATATTTCAGAACCTTTTCAGCCTAGAGGTGCAAAGACCCAGAAGTATAGGTAGTCCCCACTTAATGACGGTAATAAAGTCTGGTAACTCCATATAGGTATAGGTAGTAAGCCTATAGGTATAGGGCAGGGGTAGGCAACCTTGGCTCTTTTATGACTCGTGGACTTCAACTCCCAGAATTCCTGAGCCAGCATGGCTCAGCTTGGAAACCTCTCCCTTTCCCCTCAGCATGGCTGGCTCAGGAATTCTGGGAGTTGAAGCCCACGGGTCATAAAAGAGCCAAGGTTGACTACCCCTGGTATAGGTAGTCCTCACTTAATGACGGTAATTAAGAATGACAACTCCATCACTAAATGATATGTTCATATAGCACGATGTGATATGACTGTGCTGATTTATGACAGCAGTTGAAGTAGTTCTGGTTGCTGTCATTTAACAAATCCCATACGGTCATTAAACGTGATGTCACGTGATCGTTATTTGAGACCTCCTGCCAGCTTCCCCATTTCTTGTTGGAAGCTGGCAGTGAAGGCCACATATGGCTTTCATGGTACATGGGGTCCTGTGACTGTCATGATTGTGAGCCAGTTGCCAAGTACCCAAATCACAATCACAATTGCAACTATGAAGACAGGCCATAAGTCCCTTGTTCGGTGCTGTTGTAACTTTGAATGGCTGCTGAACAAGTAGTCATTAAGCAAGCACTATCTGTATTAGGGGAAAATCCAAATTCCTTTCTTTTCCATTCTCTTATGTTTTTCTGTTAGTTCTGCAATATTTCCAGGGCTTTGGAGGGAACCTCACACTTCCTCTTTCAATTCTTTATTATTCTTTTTTTTTTCTAGCGCTAACATACAACTCGTCAATTTTTACATAGCTGCGCGGACTCAGGAGGTGATAATTAAAGTATTATTTTTATGTTGGTTGCAAGAGGAATAGGAATAAGAACTTGCATCACCAATGAGAAAGGCCAGCAGATTCCACACTAAGAAGATCGTACAACATCTGCCAGTCAAATCTGCTACACGTGGTTGGCCTGCTTCAAAAAGCTGTTGGAGAATCCAGAGTTTACACATTCACAACGATCAAGTTCTTCCCTAAGTGAACATTCAATTATATAAAATTTCCACTTGTCGCTGTAAATCTTCTTGATGATTTACCGTTCACTCTCAATTCTCTTTAATGTGCCTCCAAGAAGCTGCCAGATCAAGGTAGCAATATTATAGCTCAGCCTGTATTGAAAATTTTTCCTGTCCACCAGAAGTGGTAGGGCATGTGCTGCTAGCATTACTGTCACCATCACTTTTAGTACATCTCCATAAGGTCATATTGTCTTTGATGAAAATCCCCAAATATAGGGCTGGTTTTGGCTTACCCAAAACCTTCAATGATACAGGCAGTCTTTGCTTAGCAACTGTTCAAAGCTACGATGGACCTCCCCAGAACTACTTATAACCTGATTTCAAAGCTGCAATTCCCCTCCCCACGGTCACATGATACCATTTTGGATGCTTGGCAACTGGCTTGCATTTATGGCCGTTTGCAGCACCCCACGGTCACATTACCATAATTTTGGCTGGTTTCCGGCATTTGCTTCCAGTTTCTGCACATGCATTGAAGAAAAGGGGTTCATTTAATGACTGCCACAGAAAAGGTTATAAAATTGGGCACAGTCATGTGGTGACCCACTTAATGACTGCCATGACCTATGACTCTAAATCCAGGCTCAATTACATTCATAAGGCAAGGACTACCTGTATTTCATAAGCATTAATACAATTGGATACCACTTTGATAAACTGCATCAGTTCTTCAACATTCTCTCTCTCTCTCTCTCTCTCTCTCTCTCTCTCTCTCTCTCTCTCTCTCTCTCTATCTATCTATCTATCTATCTATCTATCTATCTATCTATCTATCTATCTATCTATCTCAATCTCTCACCATAGCCTCCTTCAGTTACTGTTGAGATCCAGCTTCTAAAATCCTCTATTTTGTCCTGCATTCTCTTGAAATTCTGAGGAAATTTGGTCCTCACAACTTTGGAGGGTACTTTAATGCTGTCAACATACATCATTGTCTTTACTATCCTAGAGTCATCTTCAATACCAACCTTCAAACTGAGGCCCTGTTTAATATAATTCCACTCACACGTCCATCATTCCCTTCTAGAATGAACGGATGGAGGGGAAGCTTCCTGCAGCAGTCACAATTTTGCAGAAGAAATATTTTGATGGGGACAGCTTGCTACTCTGATATTATCCAGTTTCCATTTGCTTTTGCTATTAAAATCTGGCTCATTGATACAAACTGATAAAGAGCCAAATGCAAATTACTTATTTTTATTCTGCCTTTATTATTTTTATAAATAACTCAAGGCAGCAATCAGACCTAATACTGCTTCCTCCTCCTATTTTTCCCACAAAAACAGCCTCATGGGGTGGGGCGGGCTGAGGCAGAGCGACTGGTCCAAAGTCACCCAGCTTACTTTCATGCCTCAAGTAGTACTAGAACTCACGGTCTCCTGGTTTTTAGCCTGGTGCTTTAACCACTAGACCAGAGTGGCTCTCCCAGTTTATAAACTAAACTTATAACCTCCCAACTTGTAAACTAAATACCATTTGAGGGAAGACATGACACTGTCAACATTTAACGGGCATGGCAGCAGGCCCCAACTGCAAGTGCAAGAAATCTGTTACTTTTCAATAAAATATATGGATGCTAATCCTGGCTGCCATGTGGAATCTACCAGCCAGGTATTAAATCGTTTAGCAAAGGCTTGGCCCCTTTTCTTCCAATACATGTATTTCCCATACACGCAGAGAGCATCAGCCTGCCAAAAGCTTCGCTGGTGTGTCTTGTCAAGTAAGCAGAGAGACGGGCGAGTCACACCCACACACTGACCCAAATCAGAATCTGAAATAGGGTCATATCGAATCCTTGTGGGACTTAATTCCTGCTGAGCTCCGTTGCTCACGCAAACTGGTTGTCTGAAGAGTAACAGAAGGTCAGATGTTTATCAATAATGGATAAACAATAATGGACCTAACGTCCTTTGGCAAGATCTGATTGCTGACTATAATAGAATAAATGAATTCATTATTCTTAGGCTCTGGGAAAGTCAGAACCTGTATTCGCATGAGCCGTGCTTGCAAATACAGTATGAAAGGAGCAAGTGAGAAAGGGCCCGCTGCTTGATGGCAGAGCACATGGTCGTCCCCCCCCCCAATTTAACTATCATCCAGTGCTCCAATGCAAAAGACCAATGGAACTCATGAAGGGCAATCTCACTTTTACAGATGTGACAGACCACGAGTTTGCAAGCACGAGTTCCAAGTGAGAAAAAGGATCTGTCACTACCTAGCAAAAAGTGCTGCCATGCTTGCTCTGTTCTAGTGTTTTTTTCTTTACTATTTCACACATCCCAAGGTTGTCCTGCTGCAGCCCACTGAATCTCCACCCTGGAACTCACATCTGGACACTCACAGGAAAGAGGGCAAGGTTCATTTGCATCCAAAATGTATTCCCCATAGATCAGTGGTGGCGAACCTATGGCACGGGTGCCAGAGGCGGCACTCAGAGCCTTCTCTGTGGGCACGCGCGCCATCCCCCCAGTCCTAGGCCTTCAGCTGGGTTTTATAAAACCTTTTCGCTTTAGGCCTCTGCCGCGTGTGCAAAAAAAAAAAAAAGGTTCAGTCAATTTCAACTTCTCGCGGGGAAAAAAAAAGATCTTGCAAAGTTGGAATTGATTGATTGAACTGTTTAGTCCCACCCAGTCTGCCGTTACCACCTCAGCCACGCCCACCCAATGGGCCACGCCCACCCAATGGGCCACACCCAGCCAATGGGCCACACCCACCCGGCACTCGACGATGCATAAGTGGGTTTTGGGTTGCAGTTTGGGCACTCAGTCTCTAAAAGGTTCACCATCACTGCCATAGATCGATCTTTCTAATCCTGAAAAGATTTTGATTCAGCAGTGAAATCCTTCTGATAGAAAAGGGACTCTGTTCTTCATCGGAAGATGCTAGGAAAGAGGTAGGGGGGAAAGCACGTGCAAAACCATGTTGCCATCTTTTCTTCTTGCCAGGAAAAAAAAGACTGAAGCAGAATGCTAATCAAAAGATGCTGCTACTGACAGAACATCCTCTGGATCTGTCCCACAGAATCCGGCTGCCCTCAAGCGGGTCAAGCAGCCTCTATGGCTGGGCCTTTGATAGACTTCAGTGGAAGGCAATCTTTATACCTTCACTGGATGGTTTTGGCCAGCAAGGACCTGTCAACAATTCCAAGAGCTCTTTTTTTCTTTCCCTTAGTCATTTATCAGCTCTAGCGATGAAGTTGTTGCCGATTTCATCCTACAATCTAACATGCTTTTAACTCCTTTGCAACGGAAAAGGAACAGACCCACCGAGGCTAGCCAAGTGATTGCAAGATGGAATTTAAAAAAACAAAACAAAATTGGAGACGCTTTAAATGCTAGACATTCAGGGAGCTATAATTAGGGAGGGTTAAAAGCTGGGTTGCTTCTGAAAGGCTTGTTCCGGTCTCTTGTGTAATATTAAATGCAGCTTCTTCTCTCTAATTACATGTATTGTTAAACACAGCTTTCCCAGGTAATAATACCAGGCTTATGATTACTCCCTGGGAAAGAAATCCAGCAAGTCAAATATCTTTAAATATTAAAGATGGGTACAAGACTTAAGGAATCTGATACTTCCACTGGGACCGTGTAGAAAATCCTCCCGTAATCACTATATTCCCAGGAAATCTGAATCCTGGGCCAACATGGATCTCATTCTTGCGGAGAGCCAGGCAGGGGGGAAAAAATTAAACCATCACCCAAACCTTCCTTCTTTTAGCTAATATAAGCCTATGAAAGGAGACTATGGGCTTTTTGCTCTCCACGATGCATTGTGTGTCTTGAAAAGTTTGAAAGCACTGCTGGGCTTTGGGGTCTTTAATAATAATAATAATGATAAAGTTGGAAGGTACCTTGGAGGTCATCTAGTCCAACCCCCTGCTCAGGCAGGAAACCCTATACCATTTTGGACAAATGGCTGTCCAGTTTCTTCTTAAAAACTTCCACTGTTGGTTGCATTCACCGCTTCTGGAGGCAGGTTGTTCCACTGGTTAATTGTTCTAACTGTCAGGAAGTTTCTCCTTAGTTCTAGGTTGCTTCTCTCTTTGGTTAGCTTCCACCCGTTGCTCCTTGTCCTGCCTTCAGGCACTTTGGAAAATAGCTTGACTCCCTCTTCTTTGTGGCAGCCCCTGAGATATTGGAACACTGCTATCNTCTTCGTTAAACTAGACATACCCAATTCCAGCAACCGTTCCTTATATGTTTTAGCCTCCAGTCCCCTAATCATCTTTGTTGCTCTTCTCTGTACTCTTTCTAGAGTCTCAACATCTTTTTTACATCGTGGTGACCAAAACTGGATGCAGTATTCCAAGTGTGGCCTTACCAAGGCATTGTAGAGTGGTATTAATACTTCATGTGATCTTGATTCTATCCCTCTGTTAATGCAGCCCAGCACTGTGTTGGCTTTCATACCTTATTTTTAAATGCTCTATGTTACTGCTCTCTAAATGACAATTTTAGCTAAGCATAGCAATAGGGCAAGTAAAACTCCCTGAACCACTGCAGGGATCTAAACCACTTATTTTGCTCACTCGACTAGAGGCTTAAGCCATTAAATGCCAATAATTGTCCTCTGTATTCTCTATCAGATCTTACTTAATTTGATGAAAGAGAAACTTGCTTTCAATGTTTTTTTTTAAAGGCGAAGATAATTTGCACAGTCTCTCAGGGGTGGGATGCCGCTTTCTTGCAGTTTGTTTAGTTACAAGGTGGACTAACAGTGTGTGAATAAATGTCTGTGAAGATTCTCAGTCATCCAGATCATGGTTGCCCCAAAGGTGCTTTTTCAAAAAGGCAACTAATTGAAATCTAGGAAGCCAGGAAGGCTGCTGACCACTAGACAGATGGCTGTAAAGCAGTGGTTCTCAACCTTTTTAATGCCGCGACCCCAACCGGTCGTAAGTCGAGGACTAAACCGGTCGTAAGTCGAGGACTAAACCGGTCGTACGTCGAGGACTAAACCGGTCGTAAGTCGAGGACTACCCAACCGGTCGTAAGTCAAGGACTTTCCCTGCCCGGGAGCGCCGCGCATGCGTGGTTCTACCCCCTGCGCCGGCCGAGGCGTAGCTGGCAAGCGGCAGAGACGGAGCAGGCCGACCACCAGCTGGCCCAGCCCAAGGGAGGTAAGGCACCCGCCAGAAAAGGGGAAAAAATGGCGGACAAAAAAAATGGCGGACAAAAAAAATGGCGGACAAAAAAAATGGCGGACAGCCTTGCTTGGCGACCCCCCTGAAATGGTCGATCGACCCCAAATGGGGTCCCGACCCACAGGTTGAGAACCACTGCTGTAAAGTCAAGGTGCTTTTTCAAAAGGCAACTGGACTTTGTTTCTCCTTGAAGACCTTTCCCTTCTCATCCATGAAGGTTTTTTTTTTTCAGTTCTGACTGAATGGTGGATAAATCCTTCCATCCTCCAACTGAAGAAGCTTCAAGGAAAGACGAAGTCCAGTTGTCTTTTGAAAAAAGCACCTTTGGGACAGTGTATAACCGTACAACCATTTCTGTGGCAGTCAACAGCCTTCCTGGCTTCCTAGATTTCAGTAAGATCCCAGGAAAGCGATTGAAAGCAGATTCTTCAGGAGATACGAAGTAGCCAAGAAGGCTTCAAAAGGGGTATAGCAGTGGCCACCTGTAGCAGCTCAGTCAAAAAAAAAGCGAGCTCAGAAACATCAAGAGAAATTTTAAAAGTTGTTCTCAAGCTCCCTGAGGATGGGAGGGGGAAAATAAATCCAGAAGCTGCTTTCACAGGGGAAGAAGAATGAAAGAAAATGCAAGGCAACAAGATGGCATCTCATCCATGTTTTGTGGCCCTTTTTCCTGTCAGTGAAGTAATCTCTGATCTTTCTGAAACGTTAACCAGCGATGTGATTATGGTAATAATGCTTCCATCCTATGGGCAACTTGCGGATTCTTTCGCCTGCACAGACTCAGCCACTTTGAGTGATGTACCCCCACTAGAAGTGCAGGAAGAAATTTTTTTCTATAAATAAAAATACCAATCAATAAAAGTGCCAGCAAGAGCAGCAGAAATCTAGGAGATTTACTCCTACAAATGTGTACTTAGGAGTAAATCCTATCAACTTCAGTAGAGCTATCTTAATCCATCTTTGAACCTACCTTCCATGTACTCACCCCTAATTCTCAAGCTTATTTAGCTGTTTATGTTTCAATATCTAGTTTTGGGAGATGCTAGATATTCAGCATCCCGTATGGGATGACAGCGTTCTTTTTTAATACTGTGTTCACACAACGCTGTTAGCCACAAACTTTAGCACAGAACTTGCGCACATCCAACTAATAGTTAATATCTGGTTCAGTGTGTTGTGCAAACACTGAAAACGGGGTTAGCTGAATGAAGGGCAATTCATGTATTGATAGGAGAGATTATGCATAGCTCAGGGTTGAACTGTGGGGTGTCCTTGGTGCTTCCTGAGCTTGGTTGCAAAACCCCATAATTTGTTTATTTAATTTTTAAAATCCCCCATCTCCCTCACAGACATTTAGCTGTGGGATATGAGTCATGCCAATACAATCATTGTATGGCAATAGCACTTAGACTTACATATCAGTTCATAGTGCTTTACAGCACTCTCTGGGAGGTTTAAGATGTCAGCCTATCGCCCCCCTCCCAACAAACCGGGTCCTCGTTTTAACCAACCTCGGAAGGATGGAAGGCTGAGTCAACCTTGAGCCAGTCAGGATCGAACTCCAGGCTGTGGGCAGAAATTTTGCCTGCAATACTGCATTCTAACTACTGTGCCATCAGGGCTCAGTATAAGATCTTAGGGGCTAAGATTGCATGAGAAACAAATAGAGGGGGTTTCAATGAGATTGTGCGATGCCCTGTCCCTGAAAAATGCTGAACGTGAGTGTAATCCAATCACCCTGGGACCACAGATGAACATATCTCTACAGGAAGTGTTCAGTAATTGCTATGCATCATTGTCACACTCACTTGGGGCTGGTACACTTACCTTCCTTTTCCCTATATGAACCTGCCTTACATTACAGTGTAAACAGAGCCAGGCCCAGAGTATTGTACAGTAGTTTAACTCAGCTTGTTACAGCCCTTTTGCCCAGCCTTCCCCATGATTCCTAATACCCATATAATTGTGTTTTCCATTTGCAATTCAGCTTGTTACAGCCCTTTTGCCCAGCCTTCCCCATGATTCCCAATGCCCATATAATTGTGTTTTCCATTTGCCATTTTTGACTCCAGTGAGTCAAAAAAACAAACAAACACCCTCACCCAGCTCTGGAGACAGGGCTTTTTCACACTAAGCTCCATCTACTGCATCTGCACCTACCTTTCTGCCATGCTTCTGCCCTTTGCTTGGGTCACCCTGTGTTCTGGTCAGGAAACGCTGATCTGCAGGGGGCTGATGACTTGGCAACTGTGGCTGTGGACCGCTGGTTGGAGTGGATGAACCTTGGTTCCTTCCCCCTCTCGGGTTCTATAATGCAGGAAGTAATGAGATGCATGGATAGGAAGAAGGTAAGAAACAGCGTATGGATTTTCTGTCTGCCACTTGGGCAGAGGTTAACTTAAAATGCCAGCAAAATACAGCAACTACTTCCTTCAATGGATAGATGCTGAATGCCTACACAAT
Organism: Protobothrops mucrosquamatus; assembly: GCF_001527695.2. Taxonomy (NCBI): domain Eukaryota; kingdom Metazoa; phylum Chordata; class Lepidosauria; order Squamata; family Viperidae; genus Protobothrops; species Protobothrops mucrosquamatus. Next base: position 19,338 of record NW_015391194.1, read on the forward strand.
TGTCATCACTCAAGATGTCTGTTGTAGGATCAAGCTATTCTCACTCCAGTCTATTGGATTAGAGAACACAAGGTGGAAATCTCCCAGGGGAGAGGGTCATAGTTGAGATTTGGCTGGGAGGGGTATTTTTCATATGACTGCTAAAAATATCAATCCCGAATGAACAAACTGGCAGTTCAGAGAGTCGTCATGCAGTGTGATTCCCATACAAACCATAATCTGTAATGGATTCCTAAGTTTCATGTTTTTTTCAAATAGGCTGGAAAGTGAGACTTGGGTCTGGAATTCCAAAGTTCCATCAGCCAGGATTTCAAAGATGAAGGACCCTGTTGCTTCTCCAAGATAACAAACCAAGCCCAACAGATTCCATAGTTTATACCTGATGGAGTGCTATTTCACCCTACATCAGCAACATCCATAAATATTCATTTCTCTGTTGGTTTTTACCTGGCATCCTATGAGAATTCCCTTGCACCTGTGCCCTGCCCACCTCAGCCCATTTCTAACCTGCCATGACTCCAATCCGTTGAATCCTAGCAACTTGTGAAGTTGCTGCGGTTTATTCACAAAGAAACCCCAGCATCCCTTTGAGGACGCCATAATCTGAAATTGCTTCCATGAAACAGTCAGACCAGTTATACAAGCCTAAAAGTAAACTGCTTTCAGTAGGTTTGCCTGAAGATTACGCCACAGCCTGGTCTTCTCCAATAAAAGTGTTAATGGGCTAGAACAAGGCTTTTCAACCGGTGGTATGGGTACCACCTGTGGTACATTGGCACCTGGCAGATGGTACACGACCATCCTAGAAAAGTGGTAGTGGGGGAGAGGAATGAGCTGAACCGGTGGCAGCACCGCACAAGCCTGAGCGAGAGATGGCTGAAGCTGCAGGGCTGTCAGGGCTCAGCGGAAGCGCCTGGATCAGCACCAGGCTCCAGCTGGAGATCAGCGCTGATCCTGGCACTTCTGAGCCCAGAAGAAGCGCCGATCAGCTGGAATGTTGCAGCATCTCCAGGGTCTTGTGATTTACATTCAGATGCTTGGCAACTGATTCATATTTATGATGGTCACAGTGTCCCAGGGTCATGTGAAGTGACCAAAACCTGCTACAACAACCCAGCAGACGGGGGGAATAAAAACCAAACACCCCCCCACCCCACCTCCGCTGCCAATCCTCAACAGAAATGTTCACAACAATGAAAACCTCGGACAGGAGGAAGAGCGCTGCCGGGTGGGCAGGCAGGTGTCTTGCTCGGCTGTGGCTTGGGGGGCACTTTTTTCAGTGCCATTGTAACTTCGAACAGTCACTAAGCAAACTGTTGTAAGTCGAGAACTACCTGAACTTCATCACTTTTCCTTTTGGGGGGGGTCATCAAGTTTTTGATACCTTGCTAGGCGACTGGTGGTACTCGGATGTTGCCATATCCTAAAAGTGATACAATGGGTGAAAAGGTTGAAAAGCCCTGGGCTAGAATGCCAATTCCCATAACGTCTCAATCAGCATTCAGGCCCCAAAATCAGAAAAGGCTGTTGGAAACTGTCTTTATGGTATAGATATCTTTTCACACGTACAGGACATACTACATTTCTTGAACTGCAAAAAACATCTCTCAAGCAAAACACCTTCTAAACTTTTGGATAATGTTTGGTTTAATGTGCCAAGTTGGTTTCATACATGAACAAGGGATGAGGTTTAGTGCACAGAGACATACTCACTTAGGACAGAGACGTGGACTTGAACCATGGTTTACAGAACTTCTATCCAAAAACAATATTTCATATTATTTTCTCAGCTGACCTCCCCCCTCCCCGCTTCATATAATGGCAGGAAGATTTTTAGTTTGCAAAGAGGCCTCTTGGAGCTTCAGGATGAACTCCAGTCCCTAAAATTGTTTTTCCTAATGAGATGCCCTCCAAATATCTGGATTACAATGTCTGTTAGACCGAACACCCACCTTTCCTGCTTAGTGCACCTGAGGAGCATTTGTGAACCCAGCCACTTGAGACGGGGGGGGGGGGGCTAATGCAAAATGGGCAGCTATATAATTTGCACAGGAGGTCTGAGATTTTCCAAAAGTTTTTCTTTCAGTTTGGAAGAGATGAACTTTGCTTAGTTTGTTATTTTTTTTAATTATGCCAAGCTATTTTAGCCTTAGATTATCGCTTCCAAGCTACTAGATTGCTGACTTCTGGCAATCCTGTTAATTTTTCTATAAGACTCTGGAATCTACAGAAAACAGGTTTGGAAACTGTGTGTGAGGCTTTAGAGTTCACAGATTTCACAGCCCTGCCCTATAGCCCATGTCAAACCTGCTGCACATTGCCAGGAAAAAAAAAAAGAGCAGTTCCAAAGAACTCTAGTAGTGCACCATTCAGACAGTATAAACTTCCTTGAATCTTCTGATGCAGCCCATTTCCTAAAATTTATAAGAATTTATTGAGGAGTTAGGAGAGTTTTTCACATCCCACACATGAGAGAAACATGAGGAAGGTTCACACAGCTTCCCCTATGGAGAAGCAGAATGGAATCACCAAAGGTATAAATATTTTTCTACTGATCAGTTTTCAGAAATACAAAGCACAGAGAAGAAAGGTCTTCTTTTAGAATCCTGCCAGAATGAGCATCCGCAGAATTATTCCTCGGAATGAGGCAATTCATTGTACAGATGGTTAAATATATGTGCGGTCTATCCCTGAGACCTCTTAGCAATTCATCTTGCTACAACAATGGGTTAAGAACATGGCGGGACATCTGTAAATCTTCCAGAACACAGTTGTGGAGATGAATGGGGATGCATCCACAAACAAGGATGCTGTACTTGGTTAAATAATAAAGTTCTCTGTTTAAGAATCTTTAGAGATTAAAGCTTAAAACTAAGTTAGGCTGCTTAATAAGATTGGAAGTTCACATTTAACGCACGATGTCACAGTTAATGAAAATGAACATGCACATGGACACATTCTAAACAGATAAATGTAGTTTTGTCAAGGCGTTTTCAGAAATTCTAGAAGCCATTTCTTTTAAGTAACGTTAACATTAACTAAGTAGTAAATAAATTGGCAGAGATGAGATGAGAGTAATAATCTCTAGCTTAGGCATTTGGATCGAGGGAGAGAAGTGATAAAGCACACATCACGACACAAAACCCTTCATTTCTATATTGTTATCGGAACACAAGTATGAAAGAGTGAGGTTTGTGTCATGATGTCACTGCACACGGCATAGTGGCTTGCACTTATGACTTGCAGTGAAATCAATACAATTATACTGAGAATTCTCTAAAGCAGTGGTTCTCAACCTGTGGTTCGCAGACACTTGGGGAGGACACAATGTCATCACAGGGGATCCACGAAGCCTTGAAAAAAATGTTACAATTTAAATCTTAAGTCTTGGGGTTCCATGGCCACGGTCTGTGGCCACAAAAGATATTTAAAGGGAGCTCACGGTGAAGAAAAGGTTGAGAACCAGTGCTCTAAAGAATTCAGGACTTACTCCAGGCGACTTTCCAAATTATACTGTATCATGTGACATATTAATGTTTTCATGTCATCAACCAAAGTAAGTTAAGGGAAGGACATTGATGCAATGTGCAACAGGAACAGTCATTCAGCCAGATTGGCAGAGTGGCAATGCCTGATAAACTTGAAGCAATTATCCAGCACTGAAAAAGTATGTTTGTTTTAACCCTGCTTTATTGAATAAGCCATTATGGTTGGGTTCACATATCAGGTCACTCCAGAAGCAAACCAAATTATGGATTTTCACGAGGAATGAACCCAACCATCATTCTGTTTTTCTTTCAAATCTCTCTAATCAAGCAATTTAAGGAACCCGTTTGGTCCTCAAAGCAACCCTGCAAGGCAAGTAGGTGAGCCTGAGAGACGGGCTGGGCAAAGATCATCCAGCATGTTGGGCAGCTCAGTGGGAGCCATGAGTGGGGCCAAAATGGTCCAGTATACAGTATCAGATGTGTTGACATTCTTTTTCTTTTTTATTGCAGCTGCTCGTTGAATTTTAACTCAGCTGCTGAGACGCAGGGCAATAACAGCCCACTCCTGGACATGTATGTGCATCTCTGGCCCAGACTGGTATTTCCCAATGAATGAATTTCCAGCAGTGGCCATGTTGACAGGGGAGCTCTGGAAGACCCCACATCTGGAAGTTGCCTGGTTTGAGAAACACTGGCTATTTTAGGCTGGCCTTAGTAACAAGCATTTGAGAAGTCTGTGAAAAGATACGTTCAAAAATAAGTGTAATTTAAGCCTTTAGAAATGCATGTGTTTTTTTTACTAGCCTTTCCTTAACCTGGTGCCTCCAGTTGTAAAGGACTTCAACGTCCATAATCCCCAGGACGGCTGCTGTGCTGTTCAACATATTCAGAAGCACCAGTTGGGAAAGCTGAAATCGGTTTAATAAACGACAGGGGGGAAACACCACTGGCCATTATATTTATTATTCAGTGTCCCAGAGATTAAAAGGGAGGGAGGGAGGGACGGAGGGAAGCAATCCCTCTTCCCCACCCTGGCTAAAAAAAACTCGGGTCCTGTGCACGCTTTCCGACTGGTGAATTCAGCCAGGCTACTTCCCGGCAACCTGCCGCAGGAAAGCCACCAAGATTCCGGGAAGGATCTCCCGACTTTCTCTTGCTAGAAAAATCCAATCCAATCCAACTTCCCTCTCTGGGGTGCTAAGGTTTACTTTTAAAGAGCTGGACGTCCAACGGAACTTACGTCCTCTGCAGCGCCGGGAAAGCCCTCCTCCGCGCTCTCCAGGACCTCGATGGCTTCTGCCTCGGAGCAGGCGGCCACGGCGGGGGAAGGCTTGGCGGCGCGGGCCGGCTCCGGCAATCCGTCTCCCATCTTCGGCAGCGGCAGACGAGGCCTCCTCGCCCGCCGATCCCCTCCCCTCCCTTCCCGCTCAGGCGCTCCTCTCGGGGACGGCGCGCCCAACTTTCAAAGCCGCCTCAGCAACGCCCGGCTGCTGCCCCGCCGCCCTTCCATGCCGCTCGCAGCCCCGGGGTCGCTTCAAGAGTAGCGGTAACTCTGCAAGGCCAGAGGCGCGGCGTCATCGGGCTTTCCCACGGGCATGGTCGGCTCCGAGTCCACGAGTCCAAGGGCGGATCCGGGGAAGGGATCCGGGAACTTCTTACGGGCGGCTCGCTTTAAAAAGAGCCGGCAGGCTCGGCCAAACTTTTTGTCCCTCGGGCGGCGTCTCGTCCACTCCCGCTCATGCGGGACGACCGGGCAGGCGACCGTTCAAAGCACCTTCGGGCGCGGGGTCCGCGCCGCCGCCGCCTTAGTCTCACGGGCAGCCGCGCCGCGCCACGCGGGAAAAGGACACCCGCTCTTCCGTGGCGGTCCCAGAGCCATCGCCGCCTTCATCCCCTCCCCTTTTCTGTCTAGGAAGCGGGGGCCGCGCTCCTTCCCGAGATTGGCAGGACGCCTCCCCCCCACTCCCCACTCGGGCTGGCCAACCCCTCGAGGCTGCACCCGGGGGGGGGCACGCAAGGGATTTCCTAGTCTGGGGTCCTGGGAGAAGCTCGCCCGCCCAGAGTCGCCGTCCTTCCTGGCTGCGGCGTTACAGGCGCTGCAGAGGCGCACAACTTTCCGCCGGCTGTAGCTTGATTGCTGCGGATCTGGAGCCCTCCCGCGTTAGGATGCCGCGCGGTCGGGTTCCCTCTCCGGCTGCAAAGCACCGCAACCGGCCGCCCCAAGTCCGGCGAGGGGCAGGCGTGCCCAGAGCGCCAGCCCTCTCTCCTCCTCTTCTCCGGTGACCTTGCAAAAAAGGTCTACCTCCCAGAGGCTCCCCGACTCCCGGCGTTGTCAGATTCGCAACCTCGACCTCTGATGAGCCGGTAACTCCGCGACCATCTCGGGACGACCGCGCCAGGCACGTCGCTCGCTGTTGCCATAAGTCCCGCTTTGCGGAAGGCGAGGCAGCCGATCGCTGCGAGAACTCAACGGCGATCGCCTCCAGCCCCGGCAGGGAAAAGCGATCAGCTCCGAGCCGGGCCGAAAACGCAGAGAGACGAAGAACCGACGCTCCGAGCCGGCCGGGGCTCTCAATAGCACGTGGGTTGCCCGGGCTGGCATCGCAAGCCCGAGGGGGGCCGCTTAGAGCGGGCGAGCGAAGCGCGTCCTCGCCGCCAGCCCCGGCCGCAGGAGCGCCGTTTGCTGCATTGCTTCGCCGCCGGGATTTTCCTTCAGTCAATCCGAGCGCGGCTTGGCAAAGCGGAGGATTTGCGGATCCCTGCAGGATCTGAGGGACGGGACGGGATGGGACGGGACCCGACGCGCCCTTCCTGGCAGCGAGCCCGGCAGCCTCCGTCTCTTTTCTCTGTACTGAGCGCTAAAAGCGAGGAAAGAAGAGAGAGAGGGGGGGGGACGAGTGATTTATTGGGAGGAAGTTTATTAATCACCCGCCAGATCCCCAGATGAGTCCCGAGCTGGGAGTCCCGATTACTTTCGAGAAAGAGCGGGATCTTGATTAGCATAGCGCCGCCCCCTTGTTTACATAGGGAGAATGACGCGTTGCAGAGCGCACGTGGTCAATGCGCCAGCGGTGGAGAGGGAGAGTCCGGAGCGAGCGAGCGAGCGAGCCGGGGGGGGGAGGAGGGGGGGCTTTCCTTCGGAAATCCTCCGGCAGCAGGTGGCGTGGGGAGGCTCAATCAGGAGTAATCCCCGGGGGCTCGGCTTTTCTCCAGTAATCTCCGTCAATCATTGGCAAATGCAAATGAGGCTTTCCATCAGAATAAGGGACCTAGCTTCCTTCTCTGCTGTCGCTGCCCGGGAAAGCCAAGGGGCTGGATCCACCCCCATCTTCGAGCCAGCCGATGCCCGGGCGATCACAGGCCCTGGATCCACCTGCAGTTGTTTCTCAGTAGAAGACGGGCCTTCGCCTCAGGTTGGGTATCTGCAGATCACTGGGCTATAAAGAAACAGCTGGTTGACTGTGCAGGCAATCTTTTAGTATGGGTAGTCCTCGACTTAACGACCAAAATTTATGTGGCCCAGCCAGACATTTGTTAAAGTGAGTTTTGCCGCATTTTACGACCTTCCTTGCCACAATTGTGAAGTGAATCACTGCAGTTGTTAATAACATAATTGTTAAGTGAATCTGGCTTCCCCTATTATTGACTTTGCTTGTCAGAAGGTCACAAAAGGTGATCCGCATGACCCCGGGACACTGCAACTGTCATAAATATGAACCGGTTGCCAAGCACCCGAATTTCGATCACTTGACTATGGGGAGGCTGCAACGGCTGTAAGTGTGAAAAACAGTCAAAAGTCCCTCAGTGCTGTTATAAGTTCAACCGGTCACTAAATGAACCGGTAAGTCGAGGATTACCTGTATTCTTTTCCATACAGGTAGTCCTAGACTTAAAACCACAATTGGGACCCCAGTTTCTATTGTTAAGCAAGGCAGTTGTTAAGTGAGTTGGCCCCAATTTTACAACCATTTTGGCCACAGTTGTTAAATGGCTCTCAAACGTGACTCTGGACCCATCACTGTAATTGAAAATGTCTGTGTTTCTAATTGGCTCTGTCACCAGGATTTGGGATCAGTTACAAAAACCAAGAATTGTGGGTTTTTCAGGAATGCATGAAAGTCGGCTGGGTGATCTGCAGCCAGTCCCTCTCTATCGGTGCAACCCACTCGTAGAGTTCTTGTGGGGAAAATGGGAGGAGAAAGGAGTATTAGATACGTTCACCCCCTTGAGTTATTTATAAAAATAATAAAGGTGAGATAAAAATAAATAGGTCAAAACAATGATCAACTTTTTTGGAGTTCTCCTGGACAGACATACCTTTTTTCTTTTGAGCAAACAAGCGCAAAATAATAAGTCCGCATGCATATTTTTTCCCCCCTGCTGTCTGAAGGGGCACATAATTCCATCCTTTCCATGCAAATTACAGGTAGTCCTCGGCTTACAACAGTTCATTTAGTGATTGTTCAAAGTTACAAGAGCACTAAAAACAATGAACATTTTTCACACTTATGACCGTTGCAGCATCCCCATGGTCAGGTGATCCAAATTCAGGCATTGGCAACTGGCTCATATTTATGAGGGTTGCAGTGTTCCTGGGTCATGTGACAAGCAAAGTCAATGGGGAAGCCAGATTCACTTAACAACTGTGTTACCAAATAACTGCAGTGATTCACTTAACAACTGTGACAAGAAAGGCCTTAAAATGGGGCAAAATTTACTTAACAATTGTCTCACATAGCCACATAAATTTTGGGCTCAATTGTGATCGTAAGTCGAGGATTGCCTGTACTGCAATTTCTTTCTACCGTGTTAACACCAAACTTACATATACAGATAGTCTCCTTGGAGAAGTTGGAGATAGAAAAGTTTCGTGCAGAAAACAGATGGCAAGCTGCCATTAAAGTGTGTGTATGTTTAATGTTTCCACCTTCGGGCTTATCGCTTCATATTATAATTCCAAGTTTGCATTAAACATCTGCCTTTTAGTAATTTGTCTCATTTTTTTTAATATCAATTATTACCTTTCTAACTAATTTTGGTATCAACCATTAAAGTCCATTTGACACCTG